>NW_014577192.1:32660-47134 GCF_000485595.1 Priapulus caudatus | reverse complement strand
TAACGACGTTACGGTGGCTCAACCGCTCCACCCGGCGCCGCTTTCAAACCCGCTTATGCCGACTTACACACGCGAAACAAACTATTAAAATTATATGCATGTGCCACCCTGTTATCAATATCTTGCGCCAGCTGTGTATTATTTATGCGCGTTTAGCGGGTTAGAGGACATATGGTCACGGGTCGCGGTCACCGTGAGCGCTGCCAACAACCCCCTCCCCTCTCCTCCTCCTCTTTCCTCCTCCTCCTCCTCTCCCCCTCCTCCTCCCTCCTCCTCCTCCTCCCGTCCCCCTCCTAGCCATCCTTTTCGCGCGTGCTGGCTGTCGGTGTTAATGCGTTGTAGCTACACGTCTCGGTAAACTGCCTGGCGAAACAGGGGTGGGAGGAAACGGTGAACAGTGGACTGTGACAGGGTGGAGGTTGGGTGACAGTGGCGCATGAAACAGTGCAGGAATTGCGCGATGGTAAGCCAGACAATATTGGGAGGCCTTAGCCTCGCGCGAAGAAGAGAGAGGGTGGCGGCGAAAGCTTCTCCTCGCATTCGCTCATCTCCGTGCTTCTCCACCACGCTGGAGGCCGTTAGTTCCGCCCAACTCCCGCCCAGCTCCACCCTCAATCCTAATCCACCCCTCGCCCACTTCAGCCACCACCCACATCACTCTCTATTTCAAAACTCGTCCCTAGCCCACCTCAGCCCACCATTCCTAATCCACCCTTCCCCGCCCACCGTACACCACCTCACCTCCCCACCACACCACCATACACTCACCTCCACCTCCCCCGCCCACCACACCATACACCCACCTCAACCTCCCCGCCCACCACGCATACACCCACCTCACCTCCCCCACGCCACCACCATACACCCACCTCCACCTCCCCGCCACCACCACCATACACCCACCTCACCTCCCCGCCACCACACCATACACCCACCTCACCTCCCCACACCACCATACACCCACCTCACCTCCATCCACCATACACCCACCTCACTTCCCCCACCCACCACCATACACCTACCCTCACCTCCCCCACCCACCCACCCTCCTCCACCAATTACACACATACAGTCCACCCTCCATCCACCACCATACTGCCCACCGCCCTCCATCCACACGGAATACGCCGGCGGTGACGACGAAAAAACGTCGGCGCGCGGCTTAATTACAGTCACAATCTCCCTACATTACCATGTTCTACTAACATTATGCGCGACCGCTGAAGGCTCGCATGCTAGCGAGCGAGCGCCACAACACCATAAAATCTGCCGGCCTGCCACATTGATAAGAGCTCGTTGATCGATTCTAAACTGCTCACCACGCCGTTTTTTTGCCGATCGCTTTCGCCACCAGCACGCGAGCGTGTATGTGCGTGCGTGCGTCGCTGCGGTATGTGTGCTGGTGTTGTGTGTGTGCTGTGTGTGCTGTGTGCTGTGTGTGTGTGTGTGTGTGCTGTGTGTGTGTAGTGGGGTTGTGTGTGGAGGGGGTGTATGGGTGCGCGACGCGTGTTGGGTGCGTATGTAGTGTGCGGGGGCGCGTCCCGTTATGTGCGCGTACGTACATGCGAGTGCGTTGTATGCGTACGCGTGTGTGTACGGAATGCGTGTGCTATGAGTGTGCTGCGAAAGAGAGACAGTGGAATGCGCTTGTTACCATAAGATCAGAAGCCAAAAAATGTGCGTTTGTAACCCGGTGTGGACATAATTAGGGCCGCCGACTTTTTTCGGTCGTGTTTTCGCTCTACATGGACGGAATCGGTGATTTGCTGGGAAGCTGTCGCAGTGACTGCCGGCTTGTGGGATGAGGCGATGCGGAGGATGTAGGATGCCTGCGGAATCATTTGGACAATGGGGATGAATGATGCTGGAATTACTCGGATGTTTGTGTATTGCTGGATCTGGGATTCTGGGATGCTGCGGCATGTTGGAAATAACTGGGATTCTGCGAAGTTTGGGGATGCTGGATGCTGGGATGCCTGCGGATGTTTTTGCCCGAATACTGGGTTCTGCGGATTTGCGGATGCTGGGATGTTGGCGATACTGGCATTCTGCGATGTTGGGATGCTGGGATGCCGGGATGCGTGGGAGGCTGGGATCGTGGCACTGCTGGCGGATGTTGGGGATGGATGGTGGGATGCTGGGATGTTGGGATACTGAATGCTGGAATTCTGAGATGCCTGGGACTGCTGGATGTTGGGGTGCTGGGATTTGTGGTTGCCGATGGTGGGCATGCTGGGATGTTGGGGCTTGATTGGATGAAAAAAACAAAAAAAAAAAATTTTTTTTTCCTGGGGATGATTGGAATACTGCGATTCTAGGATGCTGGATGAATGCTGGAATGCTGGGATGATGGGATGTTAGAATACTGGGCATTCTAGGATGCTCGGGATGCCCTTGAATGCTGGGATACTGGGAGTGCTGGAGCATGCTGAAGCATGCTGACTGCTTTAGGGATGGTGGGTGGTGGCGGTGATAGGATGTGCGGATGCGGCGGATGTTGGATGGTGATGGTGGAGTTGGGGTGATGGGATGGGGGGATGGGGGATGTTCGCGATGGTGGGATGTTGGGAGGTTGCGAGGTGCATGGGATGGTGGGGATGGATGGGATGTTGGGATCTTGGATGTTGGGGCTGATGAATGATGGCGATGCTAGGGATGTGGCGATGCTGGATAATGAAGAGGTTGCGGATACCGGATGCTCGGTATGTTGGCCATGCTGGCGATAATGGGATGTTGCATCCATGTGATTGCCGGGATGCTGGTATGTTTGGATGCTGGGATGCTGGGATGCTGGGATGTTGTGATGCGGGATGTTGGCGATGCGCTGGTATGCTTCGAGCGATGCTGGTATGTTGGGCATGCTGGTATGCTTGGATGCCCTGGGATGCCTGCGGATGCTGGATGCTGGGATCGGGTATGTTGCGGTATGGCTGGGATAGCTTGCGTGATGTTGGCGATGCTGTATGTTGGGATGCTTGGAAATGATGCAGATACTTTGGGGAATACTCGGGAATGCTAGGGATGCTGGGCTGCTGGAAATGCTAATATGCTGCGCGATGCGGATGCGGCGGAGGCTGCGGATGCTGCAGACGTTGGAATGCCGCGGATGCTGGTATGTGGGCATGCTGGGATGCTGGTATGTTGCGATGCTGCGATGTTGGGATGCTGCGGATGTTGGGATTTTGGAATGCTGATATGTGGGGATGCTGGCGATGCTGTATGTTGAGATGCTGCGGGATGTTCGGATGCTGGCGATGTTGGGAGGGTGCGAATGCTGGATGCTGGATGCTGGCGATGTTGGGATGATGCGCATGCTGGTATGTTAGGCGATGATAGGGATTCGCTGGAGGCTATGATGCTTGGCATGCTGGAATGCCGGATCATGAGCGATACTGTGATGACTGCGTATGATTGGCGACAGTTTGGAATGCTGAGAAATGCCGGTCCCACGAATTTGGGGATGATGGATGCCGGTATATATGGGATGCTGCCATGTGGCAATGATAGTTAATGCGGGAATAAACACATCTGATATTAGGCGTTGTCAGTCATTGCCACTGAATCGGCACAGATATTTACTCAGACGTGTTTTCCAATGATTCGCGCTAACTGTTTCTCTAACTCTAACTGATTCATCTCTCTCTTTACTTTCTCTCTCTCTCTCTCTCTCTCTCTCTCTCTTTCTCTTATCTCTTTCTCTCGCTCTCTCTCTCTCTCTCTCTCTCTCTCTCTCTCTCTCTCCTTCTCTCTCTCTCTCTCTCTCTCTCTCTTCTCTCTCTCTCCTTCTCTCTCTCTCTCTCTTCTCTCTCTCTCTCCGCGCGACTTTTTTTCTGGTTCGTGGGTGTTCGCTCTACAATGGACGTCGATCGGTGATTGTGGGAGGAAGCTGCATCGCTCAGTGACTAGCCGGCTTGTTGGGATGAGCCGATGCGGAGGATGTAGGAATGCTGCGGAATCATTGGACAATGGGATGCATATGATGCTGGAATACTCGGATGTGTTGATGCTGGGATGCTGGGATTCTGGGATCTGCGGATTTGGAATACTGGGATTCTGGGAAGTTGGATGCTGGGCATGCTGGAGATGCTGGGATGTTGGAATAACTGGGATTCTGGGATGTTGGGAGGCTGGATGCTTGGCGATACTGGATTCTGGCGATGTTTGGGATGCTGCGCGGATGCTGCGGATGCTGCGGATGCTGGATACTGGACTGCTGGATTGTTGGGGGCATGGATGGTGCGCGATGCTGGATGTTGGGATACTGAGATCTGCCGAATCTGAGATGCCTGGACTGCTCGCGGATGCGTTGGCACCCGCCGCTGCTGGCATGTTGTAGCGTGATGGGAATGGTGCCGGATGCTGGATGTTGGGGTGAATCGGGATCTGGGATTTGAATACTGGATTCTAGCGCATAGCTAAGATGCCGGCAATGCTGGGCATGATGCGATGCTTAGAATTCTGGATTTCTAGTGTGCTGGGATGCTGGGAGTGCTGCGGATACTGATGCTGGGATGCTGAGATGCTGGACTGCTGGTGCATGGTGGGGTGTTGGGTGATAGGATGGCTGGGATGCTCGGGATGTTGGGATGGGTGGCGATGTTGGGATGTTGGGGTGATGGCGATGCGTGGGATGGGGCGGATGTTGGGATGGTGGAGCTTGGGATGTTGGGTGAATGCGGATGGCTGGGATCGTGCGGATGTGGGGATGTTGGGATGTTCGGGGGTGATGAATGGTGCGATGCTGGCGATGCTTGCCGGATGGCTTGCGGATAATGAGATGTTGGGATACCGCGGATGCTGGTATTGCTTGGGATGCGTGCGGCATAATGGGATGTTGCCATCATGTTGGCGATGCCGGGATGCTGCCGTATGTTTGCGATGCTGGCGATGCTGGGATTGCTGAGATGTTGCGGATGCTGGTATCTTGGGATGCTGGTATGTTGGTGATGCTGCGAATGATTTGAGATACTGCGAATACTGGATGCTAGGATGCTGGGATGCTGGGATGCTAATATGCTGCGGATGCGGCCCGGATTGCTGCGGGATGCTGGGATGCTGAGACGTTGGAATGCACGGGATGCTGTATGTTGGATGCCTGCGATGTCTGCGATATGCTGGCGGATGCTGCGGATGTTGGGATGCTGCGATGTTGCGGATCTTTGGAAATGCTGATATGTTGGTGCCTGGGATGCTGGATGTTGAGAATGCTGGGATGTTGGGATGCTGGCATGTTGGGCATTTGGAATGCTGGGATGCTGGGTTCTAGGCATGCTGCGGCATGTTGAGGATTGATGGGATCGCTGGTATGCTTGCGGATGATGGGCATGCTTGGAGCTATGATGCTTGGATGCTGGAATGCCGGGAATCATAGAGATACTGGGATGCTGGTATGTTGGGACCAGTGGAATGCTGAACGATGCCCGGGATTTGGGCGATGATGGGATGCCGGGATATATGGAATGCTGCCATGGTTGCCCAATTATAGTATGCGGCGGAATAAACACATACTGATATCTAGCGTTGCTCAGTCATTGCCCCACACTGAAATCGACAATATTTCTCATCGTGTGCTTTTCAATGATTTCGGCTAGACTGTTTCTCTAACTCTAACTAATTTATCTCTTCTTTTTCTCTCTCTCTCTCTCTCTCTCGTCTCGGCTCTCTCTTTCTCTCTCTCTCTCCTCTCTCTTTCTCTCTCTCTCTCTCTCTCTCTCCTCTCTTTCTCTTTCTCTCGCTCTCTCTTCTCGCTCTCTCTCTCTTTCTCTCTCTCTCTCCTCTCTTCTCTCTCTCTCTTTTCTCTCTCTCTCTTTCTCGCTCTCTCTCTCTCTCTCTCTCTCTCTCTCTCTCTCTCTCTCTGTTTCTCTCTCTCTCTCTCTCTCCTCTCTCTCTTTCTCTCTCTCTCTCTCTCTCCCTCTCTCTCTCTCCTCTCGATACCTCCCTGCGGTTCCACATTGGGCTCTCTCGTATAACTGCTTTTATCGTAAGCCTGTTAGACTTGAGCCACGCCTGCGCGCACTGCCGCAGGCCACTGCCCCTTATTAAAACGATATCCGCTAAACGTTGAACAATTTCGCGCACTGCAGCAGAGAATAAAATAAATATTAATGATCCGCTAACAAAAATATAAATAAAACGAATAATAATGAAGCCAGCCCCTTGATGGATCTGATAATTCAGCGCGGAAAGGCTACGGTAGCAGCGCACGCCCGCACGATGAAATATCGCATTATAATACCGAAATTACCTTGCTTAATAAAATACACTGCTAAGCGCTTTAATTAAACGAACACGGGCTTTATGCGCGAAACATATAAAATATGACATGTGGCCGGTTCGTACATCTGTATACATTGCTATATATATACACACACATAATATATATAATGATGGTGTGTGATAATGCGGTAATGTTTTTATTCGCCTTACCTGTCACGACGTTGCTGCTCTCGCGCGCTGCCGTCTAATCGCCTGTCACTGTCTCTCTCGCTGCGAACGTCGCGGAAAAAACGCCTGCTGGTCCGTTGCTATGAAGCCAAAAACGAATGCGGTTGCCCCTACGTAGCCGTCGGCTGGTGCGCTGGTGCTGCCCTGCCTGGGGGAATTTTGCCCAGACAATTACGCTTACAGCGCCGCGCCATAATATAGCTAATCGTTTTAATTACAAATTTCATATGATTTCACGCTTCGCGCGTCTTCACGCTCGCACCATATGCCGAGGCTCTCTCTCTCTCTCTCGCTCTCTCGCTCTCTCTCTCTCTACTCTTTCTCTCTCTCTTCTCTCTCTCTGTTGTGGTCGTCGTCGTCGTCGTCGTAGTTGTCGTGGTGGTCGTCGTCGTCGTCATCGTAGTTGTCGGGCGGTCGTCGTCGTCGTCATCGTAGTTGTCGTGGTGGTCGTCGTCGTCATCGTAGTTGTTGTGGTCGTCGTCGTCGTCGTCGTAGTTGTCGTGGTGGTCGTCGTCGTCGTCATCGTAGTTGTCGTGGTGGTGGTCGTCGTCGTCATCGTAATTGTCGTGGTGGTGGTCGTCGTCATCGTAGTTGTCGTGGTGGTGGTCGTCGTCGTCGTAGTTGTCGTGGTGGTTGTCGTCGTCATCGTAGTTGTCGTGGTGGTGGTCGTCGTCGTCATCGTATTTGTCGTGGTGGTCGTCGTCGTCATAGTTGTCGGGTGGTCGTCGTCGTCGTCATCGTTGTCTTCTTCCTCTCTTTCATCGTCATCGCTGTCTTTTTCCTCCGCTAACCATCTTCGTGCCTCTCTTTTCTGCCCCTTTCTTCTTTTATGTCTTCGCGGTCGACTTCTTTCTAGTCGTTATCTCATTTCTGTGTCGTCGACGCGCCGTTGTCACTTCGAACAATAGCAGAAACAGCGGTGGGTTGCTATATATTAACACGAACCGCTGTCGCTAGCCCTGCTTGTCGCCTGTATCGTGTATCTCATGCTAGCCACGATAGATCATGCTAGCCTCATCATCTCTTCCAACCTGCATTCTTGAAGAGCCAATTAGCACGGACCATGTCTAATTACTTTAGGATTTTAATTAATTTTAACAAATTAATTAAGGGTGCTCATTATAAGCGTAGCATCCTGTTTATTAAACATTGCGAGACGTGCAGTAATTAGGTCTTGGGATCGCATTACCTGATCAGGGCTCTCAGTCCCAGCCCGACGTCGCCATTCCTTACATTCTGCAGGTGCTGCGGCTTCCCCTGGGAGCCAAACATGGTAATTGCTTTCAAATATTAATTCATCATCACTCTGGGAAAGAACAGGACCTAGCGAGCAGGTGAACTAAATCACTTCATTCAATTAGTCGGCTGCACTCCCTCGAAACACGCAGCGCTCGCGGCGCGGCGGAGGGGGTGTGACGACGCTTCTCGTAATTTCCAATTACCGTCCCAACTTAACAAGACAAGCCAGCTTTCATAACAATAGCGCTGACGCTGATGATACAGTAGAAGAACGGCTCTGTATGTAATCCAAACAAGATTTACACGCGGCGCCTGTGTGCGTGCGTGCGTGCGTGCGTGCGTGCGGGTGTGTGTGTGTGTGGTATGTGCCGCGTCGTGTCGCTGCGTCGTGCTGTGTGTGTAATGTGCCTGCTGTGTGTGTGTGTGTGTTTGTGCTGCTGCGCGGCGCGCGCGTGTGTGTGTGTGAAAGCCGGCGCGTCAGACTGTATTGTGTGTTGGTCGCAGCGCGCCGGTGCGTGTGTCTGGTGTGTTTGTGTGCTGTGTGTGTGTGATGCCTAGTGCGCGCAGCCCGAGCGTGGTGTTAATGTGTGCGTGCGCAGCGCCGCGTGTGTGTGCTGTGTGTTTGTGTGATGTGTGATCGTGCTGTGGCTGTGTGTGTGCCTGTGTGTGTGTGTGTGTGTGTGCTGCTCGTGTCGTGTCGTGTGCGCCAGCGGCGCAATTGTGTGTTTTGGTAGCGTGTGCTGTATATATACTGGGCGATACACGAGCAGCGGCCGGCTTTCATTCTACATGAGCGCGTCGAGCATTATACAGGGGTCATATATCTAACGTCGCAGAATAATGCGCACTAGGAGTGCAAAGCCCAACCAGCACGAAAAACGCGAGGACGGAATGAACTGAACTGTTCTTGATAAATCATAAACGTTTACATAATATTGTTTTTTAAGTGCTGGCATTTCACCGCATCAATATTTGTGTTTCCCTCGACATAAACAAGCGCATCTGCAGTCGTTGCTCTGCCTGCGAAGGTTGGGGTGAAGGGGAATTTACGACATTTTTGTTTCATTTTAATCATGGCAGTACCGCCCGCCGCATAGCTTTACCATACACACCCAAACTGCGTCTTGACGGGACAGGTGAAGCATAAGGGTAAGGAGGGGTGAGCACGGGTGCACAACATCACCTAGGATGCCGGTGCGGGCCGTGCGCACCGCGCGACGGGCGACAGAGACCGACGGACGATGGACGATGAGCCGGCTATCGAGTCCGGGGCATAACGTAGTGGACGATGAAGCCAGCAGTTATTTCGCATATTAGTTATTGATTAAGTGTGAGAAAACACAGATGGCAATTGATGGCATAGAAGTTAACGCGGGTGCAAAGCAAAGCTAAGGATCGGGCCATAGGGCTAATATCTTATTATCTGTATTTATAAGGGTGCAGAGATATGAACTACAGGGCAGCGCCGCGATAGTACACACAACACAACACACACGCGGGCAGATGCGGCGGAGGAGAGGGGACGAGGCCATCGAGGGACAAAGAGGCGAAAAGGGCAACGAGCGCCAGAGCAAACAGCATAACGTCTAGGGGCACGAAGGGGAGAGAGGCGGGACACACACCACAGAGGCAGAGGGGGGGGCGGGAGCGCGGTTGGAGCTGCTTGACAGGGGACGGGAGCCAGATGAGGTAAAACACACACACGACACACCGCAGCAACCGCACACATAACAGCAACATAGGCACTGCACACTGCAGTCACGCACGACGCGAACACCGGCAGGGGCGGGGCGAGCGGCACGACCGTGACGGTACAACGAGTGACTGCGAGGGTAGGGGCCACACACGACACACAGCGCACACATCATGAGGTGCGCAACCACGACAGCCGGAGGCACACAACGAACACACACACACAACACAGGCAGCCACAGGGACACACACACATGCACACACGAGGGGCGAGAGACAGGCGTCCACAGGCACGACCAACACACACACAAGTGCGACGAACACGAGCACATAGCACACACAACATGATAGAGTGTAACGCGCGGCGAACAGCTGGGACGGAAAGGCGACACGATGAGGGATATAGAGCATAGGCGCACTAGTAGGAAGAGGATAGTAGTTGAGGGTTATATAGATACTATGGTCATCATCACGTGTGGGGTTGTCTCGTTTAACTTCGTATATAAGCGGTATTATTTGTAGGATATTGGGTGGATTGTTATGTGGCGGGAGTGCCATAATTTTCGCAAGGGGCCTAGTTCAAAATAATGTTCAGCAGAGGAAGGAAGAGGAGAGAAGAAGAGAAGAAGAGAGAAGAGAGAGAGAGAGAGACGAGCGGGTCGTGTGCGACATGAATGGCGTCGTTCGCACCCGATAATCGCGCCGCACGCGAGCTGTTATGTCCGGTCGCCTGTAGCACAGTGAAACTCGTTAAGTTAGAATTTGCGTCGTGAGTAAAAGAATTGAGTGAGGGCGCGGTCCGTAGCGGGCGGGTTACCGCGCGAATATGCGTCCAAACAGTGTGAGTGTCGGTTGCGCATGCGCCTGGTTCAGAGTCTAGTCAACTAAGATGAAAACGGAAAGGTATTTCGGCAAGAAGGAGCGCGAAAACAGGGGAACGCTCACTTTCTAGCTCTCTCACTATCCGTCTGCTCTCTGCTCTCTCTGACCACGCAACACAGAGAGCATGGGCGGCCCACGGCACGACTACAATAGGCACACACTGCTTATCGCACGCTCTGCCCCCTCTTGTCCAATACTGTCGAGGCTCGGTGTCCTACATCCTGGCTCGTTCGTCGAATCATCATCATCTCCTGAGATCGTCTCTCTCATTGCTCTAATTTTGCGGCGCTCGGCTATCGTCTCCCTCCTTACCTCACTCCCCTCGACTCTCTCTCGCATTTCTCTGTTGGGCTTGTCGCTCTCTCCACAGCCTCGCGTCAGATTTTCCGTCCCTCTGTAATCGTATTGTATCTTCTTGCTCGATCTCTTCAGTCGCGCTTAGCTCATTCTCTGACGTTTCTCTCTCTCGCTTGTCACCCCTGCGCCCTCACTTTCACCGCCCCGGCGCCCCCTACGCGCCGCGGGCATCACACTCCTGTTCTCAACCCCCACTCTCTGCAGCTCCTTTCGCCCCCACTCATCTCCCTTCGCGCAAACTCTATTTTCTCCTCGGCCCCACTTTTTCTCCCGCTCGCCTCCACTTCTCTCTCTCTCGTCGTCCGGTCTCTCTCTCTATCACTTCTCACGGTGTCTCTCTCTCTCTCTCTCGCTCACTCTCTGCTCTCGCGTGATACACTCTCTCTCTCTCGTCATCTCTCGTCTCTCATGCATCTCTCTCTGCTCGAACGCACAACAAGGGGGGACGTGCAGCGACACACACGCAAGCAACAGCATCCAGCGACACTCTTGTGCGGCGCTCTCCCCCTCTTTCTCGAATCTCGTGGCTAGCTAGCTCGTAGGTCGCTGCGGTGTCTCAGTCTCCTCAGCGATGCTCTCGACTCTGCGTCTCTCACATCTCATACTATGTTCGCAGCTCGCTGATCTCTCACCTCATTCTCTCCCTTCGAGTCTCCATCTCTTCTTTCCTCTGTTGCTGTCCTCTCGGTGCGCCCCGTCTCGTTTTCGCGCCTTCGCCTCCTGTATCTATTTAGATGCTCTTCTCAGCCCTTTCGTTCATGATCTCGTGACGTCCTCTCTCGCTGTCCACCCTAGTAGGGCCCTCGCCTCACTTTCACCCCCATTCGCCCCTGAGCTCTCACATCATTTCTCAGGCCCCCCACTCTCTCTCGCTTCGCCAGACCCCACTCCTGCTCGCTCGCTTCGCCGGCAGCATACTCTTTCTCCCATGCGGCGGGAGGCGACTTCTTCTCCCTACGGCTTCCAACCTCTGCAGTCTCTCTCGTCCGATCTCGATCTCCTTGCTGTCTCTGCCTCGTCCTCTCTCTCTCTCCATCGCCCCAACTCTCTCTCCCGCTCTCACTCTCGCTCTCACTCCCTCGCTCCCGCTCTCACTCCCTTGCCTACTCCACTCACTCTCCCTCGCCCCCACTCACGCTTCCACTCTCTCCATCGCACCCACTCTCTCTCCATCGCCCCTACTCACGCTCCATCGCCCCTACTCTCTCCCGCTCTCTCTCTCTTTCTCTTTCGCTCTCTTGTTAACAAGAACGGCACCAAAAAATAGACCCTCGAGAAAAGCAGCTCCTTTCTTTGAGAATAGGAATAGCTTTCTTTGCCTCCTCTAGATAGCTAGCCAGGTGCGTCGCGTGACTGCCAGTCTGCCAGATGTCAGACGACAAGCACCGGATGTGGCGTGACGTATACTAATAGACGATTGCCGATTGGCGTGTGATCTCAATAATAAGCTCACGCACCGAAATAACCCATTCTGGAACGAGGCTAGATCGATCGATAGGCCGGATCGATCCTAAGGAATCGATATCGTCACCATCGTGTCGCGTGCGCTCATGACTTGTCAAACATGTGTGACGCGACACCGCAGTAACGGGAAAAACTAACACAGGCAGGCGCCGTCAAACACCCTGATATATATATATATATATATATATATATATGGGCTAACAATATTTTAGCAATAAGTAAGACAGCATGTGTCAGTACTGTTTGTAAGACACCGGGGGCAGTGCTGGTTCCGTGTAGACTGCAGGGGGCAGCGCTGGGTGTATATGACACCAGGTGGCAGTGCTGTGTATAAGAAACCAGGGGGCAGTACTGGTTCCATGTAAGACACCAGGGGCAGCGCTGCGTGTAAGACTCCAGGGGGCAGTGCAGTGTGTAAGACACCAGGGGGCAGTGCTGTGTATGAGACACCAGGGGGCAGTGCTGGTTCATGGTAAGATAGTAATTCCGAGTTTATTGGTTGTCATATATCACGACATAAACACAGGCACGTACGCAAACAAACACGTGCACCCACGCACACGCACACCCACGCACATGTAGTACATACGCACTTAGGTATTTTGCGTAGCCTTACCTGCACTCTTGATATATTGCTTATAGATGCACTCTTGAGAATGAATTTATCACAAACCGCCTCCTTAAGGTGACAACTACTCTCGGAAGCCCTCCGGCTATAGATCCCACCTAGTGTGATGCATGTATACGCCGTACGCGCACACGCATGCATGCGCGCACGCATGCACGCACGCACGCCCGCATGAGGCGAGCATGGCATGCTTATATATATATATATATATATATATATATATATAATCATAATATATAAATAAAAATAGATTATTATCTATCTATCTATATTACATGCTTTACAATATCGCCGCAGAATGTTTGGCCATCAGCAGGAAATATAACGCTCGGAGCCAGTCTTAGGTCATTTAGGCAAATTAATGATATATGTGTATGTAAAACGATGCCAGTGGGTTTTTCCCTCTCTCCTCCTCTCGCCCCTCCCGCTCCCTCTCTCTCTCTCTCTCTCTCTCTCTCTCTCTCTCTCTCTCTCTCTCTCTCTCTCTCTCTCTCTCGTTATCTCCCCTTCCATCTCTTTTTTAAACACGCTCGCACACACACACATGCACGCGCGCGCGAACACATACGAAACTACCCCATTTCACACGCACGCACGCACGCATGCACGCACGCATGCACGCACGCACGCACGCACGCACGCACGCGGTGCGGAGGCTGCAGTCAGCGATGAGATACGAGGCCTGGGCGCGCGGCGAGACAACTGCGCCGGCCGCGTAATCGTCTGTGAATTTTCTCGTTAAGCCTGGCCTTACGCTTTCACTAGCGATGAAGTCACGGCAAGGCGTGCAAGCGAAGAGAGTCACAGAGAGTGGGTGGGGTGAGGGAGATAGGGATAGGGAGGGCAAGGAGTATACGAACGCAGGCCGAGAGAGCACGAGAGTGAGGGAGTAACAGAGAGATGGTAAGAAGGCGAGAAAGAAGATGATGGAAAGGCTAAGAAAGAGGAAAGCTCACGAGATGAACAAGGGTACTTTCGACCCCTTAAGTTCGGTTTTACGTCTGACGATAGAACAAAGAGTGAATAACAATCTCACGCATGAGATCATTCTACTGCGATACGTAACGTGCGACCAACACAGGGACAGCAACCATTTACATGCACACAATATAGGCACATGCACACACCGCACGTCGACGCATAAACAACGAGACTTCGAACCCCACCAGAAACACCCCCCTGCCTCCCTCCACCGCGCGCGCATGCGCATTGACCACGCGAGCACCTCATTGCTATGTGTGAGCGCTCGCGCGCTCTAGCTCAGCGTTTGCTGGGCGTCTGCTCGGCCCGCCCTCACGTGATCCCCGCTGCGGGACCTCTCTAACGAAGCGAGAGCCGGCAGCGGGCCCCGGCGTGCATGCACAAACATGGCCGCGATAGTGCGCGCCATTGTTTGCCCGAAAATCGGCGCGCACGCGCGGGATCCCGCCATCACGCAACCAGCTGCTTCCTCTCGTCTATAAATTTCAATTAATTTTCAGAGAGTCTCGCGCCTCTCTCTCTCCTCCCGCCGCACGCGTGTGGTGTGTGTCTGTGCGTGTGTGTGTGTGTGTGTGTGTGTGTGTGTGTGTGTGTGTGTGTGTGTGTGTGTGTGTGTGTGTGTGTGTGTGTGTGTGTGTGTGTGTGTGTGTGTGTGTGTGTGTGTGTGTGTGTGTGTGTAGTAGTAGTAGTAGTAGTAGTAGTAGTACGTACGTCGGTCGTCGTCGCGTCGTCCGGTCGTCGTTCGTGTCGTCGGATCGTCGTACGTACGTACGTACGTACGTACGTA
>NW_014577192.1:22992-27992 GCF_000485595.1 Priapulus caudatus | reverse complement strand
ACATTATCAATAATATCTATACATTATCTAATATACATATACATATATATACATTATACATGCTATACAGTATCTATACATATAATATATATATATCAATACTATATCATTACATATACATATACATGATACCTTACATATATTATAGCAAATTTATATAAGCATATAATATAATAAATAGAATATATAATATATTATCTTATCATCGCACTGCTTCGTATCGCGCTCGGTCTCCATTGCGAAGCGTCCGGGCTCTATCTCTACGTTCCTCTTCTCGCTTTAGCGTCTCTCTCTCTCTCTCCTCTCTCTCTTTTCTCTCGAATGCTGTTTTCTCACTTCACTATCTCAGATCTCTTTACTCGCTCTCTTCTTCTCTCTTTACTCTCTTCTCTCTCTCTCTCTCTCTCTCTCTCTCATCTTTCCGTCGCTTGTTCGTTTGCTTCTTCGTCCATGACTGCCAGTATAAGGTGGTGTGCCGTCGGGCGGCGTTAACTTTTAATTGAGCTCATGGTCTTGCCACCATCCGGACGTGGGAGCGGACGCGGGGGAGCGCGCAGGGCAGGACCGCGTCTGCAGTATATTTATTTGCAATTGCACGAGGCAACGCGTCCGGATAATTGACCATGTAGGTAATGAGCTAGGCAATTATCATGCTGGGCGTCCGGTGTGCAGTAGGCTAGTATTAGATTGCTCACCACCGCTGCGAGTGTTGCGCGCAATCCTCCTCGGTGGTGCGAGCTCCTTCTTTTGGTCGAGAGTGAAGCTGGTAATGTGAACGTGAGGAGCTGGCCACCTCAGCTTATGTTACGAGCCATCCTCTCGCGATCTCCCGGTTTGCCGCTCCTCTACCTCTCTTTCGTTCTTTCGCTCGCGCGTTCCTCTGCTCGCTTGCTTGCTCGCTCCCTCTTTCTCTCTCTCTCCTCTCTCCTCCTCTCTGCTCACTCATCTCTCTCTCTCTCTGCGCGCGCCACGCGCGCTTATCTCTCTCTTTTGTCCTCTAACTTATATGTTTGTGTCGCGCGCGTCGGTGCCGTGCGTATGTGTACGCACGTGCCGTGAATTGCGCGATTCGTGCCTGCGAGTGTCTGTTCTTTTATTCTCTACCTCTCTTCTTTCTTTCTCCCCTAACCCCTTTTTGCTTCCCTTCCTCTTCTTATCTCTGCTCTCTCTCTCTTCTCTCTCTCTCTCTCTCTCTCTCTCTCTCTCTCTCTCTCTCTTTAGATCTATCAGCATTAGCTGCTGGCGATGTGAATACTTTACGTATACTCTACTCCGCCTACGTTTGACAATCTGGCACGGACTCTCGCTTCGCCCGAACTGAGAAGTCGACTTATAAGGAACCTATAGTAAGTATTCCTGAAATCCCCGCCGATTCCGAAATTATGCACTGATTTCAACGATCTCTGGGCACTGCTCTTTTTTCGCGCCGGCGCCAGCATGTGCATAAATCTCAGGCTTTTGCAACGTTCAAGTTAGATACTTAGCCTCTGGCGGGGGCCTTGGTGCGACCTGCCCACTCCGGGCTCACGTCCCTGCCGTGCTTTCCTGCTTTCAGAGCACAATGCGAGATTGTTGTTTAATGCGATTCTCTCTCTCTTTCCCTGCGCGCTTTCTCTCTTCTCTCCTTTCTTTTCCCTCATCCATTCTCTCTCTCTCTCTCTCTCTCTCTTCTCTCCCTCTCTCTCTCTCTCTCTCTCTCTCTCTCTCTCTCTTCTCTGCTCTCTCTCTTTCTTTCGTCTCTCTCGCTCTCTCTCTCTCTCTCTTTTTCTATTTTTCTCTCTTCTTCTTCTTCTTCTTCTTCTTCTTTCTCTCCTATATCTTTTATTTTCTTTCCCTCGCCCACGCTATCTCTTTCTCATCTCTCGAGCCTCTTCCCCTTACGCGTTCTTTCCGTCGCTTTTTCGCGTTCTCTCTTTCTCGCTTTCTTGCGTTCAATCTCTCGTTAAATCTCTCTCCCTCGCGCGCTCTCTCTCTCTCTCTCTCTCTCTCTCTCTCTCTTCTCCTCTCTCTCTCTCTCCCTCCCTGTCTTTCGCAGCGCGCTCTCTCTCTCTCTGCTTCCTCTCTCTCTCGCTTCATTCTGTCTTCTTCTTCTTTCTTCTTTCTCCCCATATCTTTCATTTTTCTCTTGACCTTCACTCTATCTCTTTCTCTCTCGAGCTCTTTCCCTTGCGCGTTATTTCCATCGCTTTCTCGCGTTCTTTCTCTCTCTCGCTTCGCTTCTTGCGTGCAACTTCGTCCTTCTCTCCTTTTTTCCTCTCGCCCGCTTTTCCTCTCTCTCTCTTCTCTTTCCTCTCTCTCTCTCTCTCTCTCTCTCTGCTCTCTCTCTCTACGCTCTCTTCTCTCTCTCTTTCTCTTCTCTCTTCTTCTCCTCTCTCTCTCTCTCTCTCTCTCTCTCTCTCTCTCTCTCTCTCTCTCTCGCTCTCTCTGTCTTCGCGCGCGCTCGATTTCTTGCTCGCTTGCACGTGCTGACATTCTGATGGTGTCGGTAGCGATAACTCACTTTGCTACGGGCCGGTGCGGCAAGCTATACAAGACAGCGCCGGCAGGGTATCGCCTTTCTGCGCCGCGAGATGTCGCCGTCGTAGGAAGACGCCAAGAACGCCTTGTGGAAAATTTGTGGGAAGCGCTCGCAATTGTTAGCCGCCGCTTCCGTCGCCGCCGTCGCCGCTGCCGCCGCTTCCGTCGCCGCTGTCGCCGCTTCCGTCGCCGCCGTCGACGCCGTCGCCGCTTCCGTAGCCGCTGTCGCCGCCACCGTCGTCGCGCTTGCTGTACGTCGCAGCAGCTCCTCACCCCTCAGCCTCCTGCCTAATTAATCAGCTTCTGCCAATGATACCCGACATTAGCGGGGGGGCATCGGCGCTATTAGCTACAATGAAGCAGCAGGTGCTCCCCGCCTACTCTCGCACCTGCTTGCCATCCTTATTGTTTTCCCCTTCTTGTGCATTTTTTTCTCTTCGACGCGAAAGCTGCGATCAGACAATGAGGGTAAAATCTCCGCGATTTCAAAAAAAGCAAGCGACAGACGGAAGGTATAGGGCCATCCTGGGAGCAGCGCCATCTAACGGCTCTGCTAAGCGACGATCGACGACGTCGCGCGGGACGGATGGAAGAATGGGGAGAGAGACACAGATGGACGCCACTCGTCCCGCTACTGCATTCTCTAGCATTAACCGGCGGGCTGGTCGCCAGTCTCTACCGCGCGACGACCAAGCCCCGCTCTACGCCGTGAACAGTTCGTCATATAACGGAAAAAAACTTCTCGCCACAATTAGGTGCACATTACAAAAACGCGTCGCAGACAACGCTGCAGATCGGCTGCCAACATACGGGACGCGAGCGCACGCAATGCTGACGTCACTGATCGAGCAGCACGCAATCCGACACCGTCTCTCTTACCGTAATGACTAGAAACGCGCGCCGACCTATCACGTCGCTATCCGCGGTCACGTGATCCGACACGTGATCGGCCCGTGTATTTCGAGAGACGAGGCGAGACAATTTTCTTAAAACACGATGCGACAGACGATAAATAATCACGTGACCGGAGTCGTATCGGCCACGCGCTCGCAAGACTGCAATCTGATTAGAGTCGTTCTCAATGCGCGCAGAATTCATTGCTTCCAGCTGATATATTCGATAAATTAAGTCATCTACTCCAATTGAGTACACAAGGAAAAGCGCGGGAGCGGAAGGGGGAGGGAGTGCGGGAGAATCATAGAAATTCCGCGGCGAATAAGAGCGATTTGAGACGAAGCTAGAGCGCCGCCGGGCGGGGGATGGGTTCCCGCGGCCGTGACTGACAGGCCCGCCACCTCGCGGCCGTGTTCGTCTGCGTCGCACCACACTCGTCACGTGGGCACGACGTCGAACATCCGGGCATTCCTGCGCAGACACACTTGCTGTGTGATTTCCTTTGCTAGAGTGAGAGTCACATTTGATCATCGAAGCCCCTTATCGTGAGTACATCACCGTAGAGATAGATGTTGAAACATCGATGTAGACACATGCACACGCACACACGCACACATGCACACATGTTCTCTCGCTCTCTCCCATCTCCTCTCTCTATATCTTTGTTTCTATCGCTAACACTATTCTAACTAGCTCTCGCACTCTTCTCTCATTCTCTCTATTTCCCATCACTCCCCTTAACTACCTCTATCTCCCCCTCTCTCCCCTTCTCCCTCTCCCTCCCTTCTCCCTCCCTTCTCCCTCTTTCTCCCTCTCTCTCTCTCTCTCTCTCCCTCTTTCTCCCCCTCTCTCTCTATCTCCCTCTCTCTCCCCCTCTCTCTCCATCCCCCCTCTCTCTCTATCTCCCTCTCTCTCCCCTCTCTCCCCATCCCCCCTCTCCCTTTCCCTCTCTCTCTATCTCGCTCACTCTCCCCCTCTCTTTCTCTCCTCTCTCTCTCTCTATCTCCCTCTCTCTCCCCTCTCTCTCCATCCCCCCTCTCTCTCTCCCTCTTTATCTCCCCCTCTTTCCCTGCCCCTTTCTCTCTATCTCCCTCACTCTCCCCCTCTCTTTCCCTCTCCTCTCTCTCTATCTTCCTCTCTCTCCCCCTCTCTTTCTATCCCCTCTCTCTCTTTCCCTCTCTCTCTCTGCCCCTCTTTCCCTCCCCCTCTCTCTATCTCCCTCTCTCTCCCCCTCTCTTTCCCTTCTCGCTTTCTACCTCCCTCTCTCTCCCTGTCACTCCATCCCCCCTCTCTCTCTTCCTCTCTCTCTCTCTCCCCCTCTCTCCTTCCCCCTCTCTCTCTAACTCCCTCTCTCTCCCCCTCTCTCTCCATCCCCCCTCTCCCTCTCTCTCTCTCTCGCTATCTCCCTCACTCTCCCCTTCTCTTTCTCTCCCCTCTCTCTCTCTATCTCCCTTTCTCTTCCCTCTCTCTCCATCCCCCCTCTCTCTCTCCCTCTCTCTCTCCCCCTCTCTCCCTCCCCCTCTCTCCCTCCCCTCTCTCTCTATCTCCCTCCCTCTCCCGCTCTCTTTCCCTCCCCTCTCTCTCTATCT
>NW_014577192.1:19352-22905 GCF_000485595.1 Priapulus caudatus | reverse complement strand
CTCTCTCTCTCTCTCTCCCTCTCTCCCTTCCCCTCTATCCCTCCCTCTCTTTCTCTCTCCCCCTCTCTCCCTTCCCCTCTATCCCTCCCTCTTTCTCTCTATCTCCCTCTCTCTCCCCTTCTCTTTCCCTCCTCTCTCTCTATCTCCCTCTCTCTTCCCCTCTTTCTCCATCCCCCTTTCTCTCTCCCTCTATCTTCCCCTCTCTCCCTCCCCTTCTCTCTCTATCTCCCTCTCTCTCCCCTTTCTTTCCTTCCCCTCTCTCTCTATCTCCCTTTCTCTCCCCCTCTCTCTCGCTCCCCCTCTCTCTCTCTATCTCCCTCTCTCTCTCCCTCTCCCCCTCTCTCGCGCTGGCTCGCTCACACGCACAGCGGGAGACGGGCAGGCGGCGCCGCATTCGGTGCGTCACCGTCGCGCGAATAACGGATGGATTCAACAAATGAAGCGAGCTTCTCCGCGGCTCGCGATTGGCACAATTCGTGTCACAAGCGCGCGCAAACGAGCTTGCATCTCGGAAGCGCGCGGATATCTCTTCAAACTTTAATTGTCATCAGCAATCCTATGAGCGCGTGCTGATCTGCGGCCCCCGCGCCGCTACCGCCATCTATCTTCATAACTGACATGCATAATCTGCGCGTATCTGCGCCGAAACACTAACAATCATCGGCGTGTCCATAAAATTCAATAAATTTCTCATCATCTGCATAATTTCGCAATAAAGTATTCCCGATTTTCTCCGGAAAAAGATCACAGGAGATTACGGTGGGCGCGAATTACCGACGTGACTGATGTTCGCCGTCTGCGTCGCCGCGCGCGCTCGCGCGTCCCTAGCAACGGTCGGCAGTTATCGCGCAGACGATCGTGCCGCGAGTAGGGCATTTTCGAACGTATCACTCCGCTGGGAGCGAGCGTGATGCCATCGTCTCGCTGCTCTCTCATCGCGCGCGCGCGCTAACATCCGACCCGATGCGTTGTGCGGTTTTTTTTTGCTGCGCGTTTTTTTTTTACTCGCGCTCGCACGGAGGTATTGTTGTAGGCGCTATTTACGTGTCGTGGAGGATAATAGGCTCCGTCCCGCGCGGACCGGGAGGAGAAAAAAACACAACGTCATAATTTTTCATCATTCGGATGGAAATTAGATATGGAAGATGACTTTAAATGCCGCTTATCGTCACCATGGTAACGCGTCGTGGAGAGGTAGCGTAGTTTCATGGGGAAACGCTGGGGGAGGCAGTGTCACTCACGGTAAAACACCGGGGGAGGGGGAGCGACAGTCATTTTAACACACCGGGTGGAGAGGGAGCGTCAGTCATGGTAACACCGGAGGGGGGGAGCGTCAGTCATGTTAACACACTAGGGGGTAGCGTCAGTCATGTTAACACACCGGGGGAGGGGGAGCGTCAGTCATGTTAACACCGGGGGGAGGGGGAGCGTCAGTCATGTTAACACACTAGGGGGTAGCGTCAGTCATGTTAACACACCGGGGAGGGGAGCGTCGTCAGTTAACACCGGGGGAGGTGAGCTCAGGGCATGGTTATTAAAACACCGGGAGGTGACACGGGGTGGTGTCTCTCATGGTAACACACCGGGAGGTGACACGGGGTGGTGTCTCTCATGGTAACGCATCGGCCGTGGCGACAGCCTAGCTGCGCATCCCGTCAGACGTGTTCGAACGTTTTTTTCACGTAGCGTCACCTGGTGTCGACGTCGAATTGTTTTCCTGCGTGCGTAATTGCATATTCATTCCTAGCTTGTCAGGCTGTTCACGTACGTGTACACACGGCTTACTCATTGCATCAATCCCGCGACAATTTATTGCGGGCTGACGATGGATATTTCCAGACCTTATTGCATGTAAGTTAATTGAGTTTTTAATAAGACCTCGCTTATTATGTTTAACCAGCGAAGTAATTAAAGTTATAATAGATCCAACAATAACGTACGCCAGAATTATTGATGATTAAAAAGTTTATTGAGATCCAGAACCCGTCAAATAATTATTGGTTTACATTTTGGGTTGTATATCACTTGCAGCTAGTCACACATGTACGGCAAATTGCGTGCGCCTGGTTTTTATGATTGCTAATCTCATGCCATTCGCGTGTGTACCTGAGTTAATCACACCGACATTTCGCCCATAATGACAGTATGCATATTAAACTAAGCATTATCCACGTGAAATGAAGGACTACGCAAGAAATTCGGAGCGGAATTACGGCAAACATGCGGTAATCTATAAGCCGTATCCATTTATATTGACGATCTGTATTCAGAGCAGGGCTCCGCACAGCGGGGGCGAATACGTATGCATAGCGAGCGAATCTATGTAAAATAAAGGAACGTCTATCAAGATTAGGGACGGGGGAAATTCAGTTGATTATAATAAGAGCCAATTTAGCATTGCATCTAGTGCGTAGAAATCTTGTTAGACTTCCTCTAGCTGATTATGCCGAGTGCAATCATGAACGTAAGCATATCCGTTTCTTAACCCTTCCAATCATCCACCGCGACCACTATAAAAGCGCGACCTCTGCCGGGCTTTGCGACCGCTGATGCGCTTTTGTTTCTTCTGCTCGTGAAAGTAAAAAAATAATTTTTTTGGCTGCCAAACTGTGGACAGATCGTACATTCACTCGAGGGTGATCAGGGCATGTCACGGCGAGCAACTGTTGACGGATCCTGCCACTCGTCCGCTGTCAATCCGTTTACCTATTAATGCCGCAACAATAATAGCTAATTGGCAATCTTCTCGATTAATTAAGACCTCGTGTGTAACGCACTCGCCCAGCGATTATGAAACAATAGCTTCATTAGGCGTCCTATAAAAACCGGGGCTGGCGCGCGCAAAAACAACGACGCAGGAAAGTCGGCCCGGATGCCGCGTGAGTCATAGGCGCGCGTGGACGCGTGTCAACGTGTGTCGCCTGGTGTCATCGCGTGTCACCGTTTGTCGCCTGGTGTCACCGCGTGTCAACGTTTGTCGCCTGGTGTCACCGCGTGTCAACGTTTGTCGCCTGGTGTCATTGTGTGTCAACGTGTGTCGCCTGGTGTCATCGCGTATCAACGTGTGTCGCCTGGTGTCACGGCGTGTCAACGTGTGTCGCCTGGTGTCACCGCGTGTCAACGTTTGTCGCCTGGTGTCATCGCGTGTCAACGTGTGTCGCCGTGAGTCACCGCGCGTCAACGTGTGTCGCCTGGTGTCACCGCGTGTCAACGTTTTTCGCCTGGTGTCATCGCGTATCAACGTGTGTCGCCTGGTGTCACGGCGTGTCAACGTGTGTCGCCTGGTGTCACCGCGTGTCAACGTTTTTCGCCTGGTGTCATCGCGTATCAACGTGTGTCGCCTGGTGTCACGGCGTGTCAACGTGTGTCGCCTGGTGTCACCGCGTGTCAACGTTTTTCGCCTGGTGTCATCGCGTGTCAACGTGTGTCGCCGTGAGTCACCGCGCGTCACCAGGTGTATCGGGTGTCACGTTGTGTCAATGCGTGTCACCGGGTGTGTCACATTGGGTTACAGTGCGTCATCGTGTATCGCCGTGTGTCGCATGACGTAACG
>NW_014577192.1:16052-18066 GCF_000485595.1 Priapulus caudatus | reverse complement strand
GAGAGAGACGAGAGAGAGAGAGAGAGAGAGAGAGAGAGAGAGAGAGAGAGAGAGAGAGAGAGAGAGAGAGAGAGAGAGAGAGAGAGAGAACGAGAGCAAGAGGAGAAAGATATAAAAAGAAAGAAAGGAAGGAAGAAAGACAGAAAGAAAAAATAAAGAAAAAAATAAAAATGAATAAAGAAATCGATAGAGGGAGATAGAGGGAGAAAGAGGGGAAGAACTCGAGAGGAGCGCAAGCAGGAGAAAGCAAGCAGCTGAAATGATAGCGGCTCTGCGCGCGCGGCGGCGGCGGCGGCAGCAGCGTCGGGGGACGTCGGCAGGCACCTGCTAAACTCACCTACAGGCGCCGCCGACAACAGCGATGCCGACGACGGGGGCGAGAAGGCGGTGAGAAACCCGCACGCACGCACACATGTACGCACGCACGCACGCATGTACGCACGCAGGCACGCACGCACGCACGCACACACGCACGCACGCACGCACATACGCACGCACGAACTTACTCAATTACGCACACACACACACACATGCACGCACGCACTTACGCACACACGCACACACACGCACGCACACACGCATGCACGCATGCACGCACGCGTACAGCAAGCGTCTTTCGCTGCACAACTGAATGCGGGCATGCGAGTATTCCTGACGCTGAATAGTAGACGACTCTGTTACTGACGCAGGGAGGTATGTCCGTCAGCGTCATTATACCGTCAGCGGCGCATACAGACTAAGTCAGTGACGCAGACAGACTCGGTCACCGTCACGAGCAGACGATTGCGTCAGTGACGAAGGCAGCCTCTGGCATCGCCATCAGCAAACGATTGCGTCAGTGACGCAAACAAACTACGTCAGCGTCACTGGCAGAAGATTATTCCCGGAGGGGTGGATTTCTCTCCGAGGCCCGCCTATCAGCTTCACACACATCAGCTTACTCGCGTCTCATTGTACTCCGGCGCGCGGATACATAGATACACTGATCTTATTATAGCGCCTGTCACCGGGCTGTGGGCATTCTTCTTCTTCTTCTTCTTCTTCTTCTTCTTCTTCTTCTTCTTCTTCTTCTTCTTCTTCTTCTTTTTCTTCTTCTTCTTCTACTTCTACTTCTTCTTTTTCTACTTCTTCTTCTTCTTCTTCTTCTTCTTCTTCTTCTTCATTCTCTTCTTCTTCGTTCTCATTCTGCTGCTGTTGCTGTTACTACCACTTCTGCGCTGCGGCTGCGGCTGCTGCTGCTGTTGCTGGTGGTGGTGGGTGTGGTGCTTCTGCTGCGGCTGCTGCTGCTGTTGGTGCGGCTGCTGCCGCTGCTGCCGCTGCTGCTCACCGCCCGCTTATACACGTACGCCTTATCAATAGATAACAGCCGAATTAGCGCATGTGATGATCGATGTGCGCAGACAAAGCAGACGATGATGACGGATTCATGATATATAGCCGACGATCCCAGTAAGCGGTCGGGCCGGTCACGCGCGCGCGACGCAGCGCAGCAGCGTTTCCGGTGCGAGTGCGATGACCCCTGCAACAGTATTTCCGCTACAAGTGATGTGGCATTTGTATACTGGGGTGTGGTGGTGGTGGGGGTGCGCAAACCGCGGGCTACGTCGTCACGCGTATGCAGCAGCGTTTCCGGTGCAGCGGCGACGTCTATCGGCGCGCATTCATATCGCGGTGCGTGCACGCGCGTGCGTGCGTGTGCGTGCGTGCGTACGTGCAGGTATTCGCGCGTGTGTGCCGCAGCAGGCCGTACGGCATGCGAGAGCATATCTACTGCTGACGCTGACGCTGGCGCTGGTACTGACGCTGACGCTGAAGCTGACGCTGGCACTGACGCTGGCACTAACGCTGGCCTTGGCACTGACACTGACGCTGACGCTGGCTAGGCCCATATATAGGCAGGTATCTAATTTGATAGCGACGTCGCGAGTCGTTATCGCGCGCGCTGCTGCTGGTGCTGCTGCTACTACTACTACTGCTGCTGGTGCTGCTGCTGCTGCTGGTGCTGCTGCTGCTG
>NW_014577192.1:14439-16041 GCF_000485595.1 Priapulus caudatus | reverse complement strand
GAGAGAGAGAGAGAGAGAGAGAGAGAGAGAGAGAAGAGAGAGATGTAGAGAGAGAGAGAGGCGGGACACACACATATATATATATATAAATATAGGGGGTTAGGAGGAGTTCGTGTTAAGATTAGGTTTAGGGGTTGAGTGTCCTAACCTACAGGTATCCTTTTCAATTATAAGTTATAGTGTTCCCTATAACATGGAATACAATCTGTTGGCTACGCGGGTGTGGTATAGAACGAGACACGACAAGGCCCATATCTGCGCTACCAGACGGTTGTATTCTTGGCTCGTTTGACTGTGTGTGTATTGCAATTACTTTGAGCTGCGGTGCGACAGTAAAGTTGTCCTGGACAGTCGGCTCAGACGAAGTCTAGACATTACGTTCAGCAGACTACGTTAAATATATTTAGCCCCGTCTGTCTTCCGACTATAATATGCGCGCGTGTGTCCGCGTATGTGCGTGTGTGCGTGTGTGCCTGTGTCCGCGTGTGTGCGTGTGTGCGTGTGTCCGCGTGTGTGCGTGTGTCCGCGTGTGTGCGTGTGTGCGTGTGTGAGGGGGTTAACGTTAGGGTTAGGGTTAGGGTTAGGATTATGGTCAGGGTCAGGGTTAGGGTTAGGGTTAGGGTTAGGGCTAGGGTTAGGGTTAGGATTAGGATTAGGGTTAGGGTTAGGGTTAACGTTAGGGTTAGAGTTAGAGTTAGGGTTAGGGTTAGGGTTAGGGTTGCTACGGACTGTAACTAGCTCCGTAATAATCCGTGGCTTACCGTGTGTTTTGCACCATTTCCGTGATTAATTTGTGTTTTATCCGTATATTCCAGTTCGTCGTGTATCTTCCCCTAGCGTGCTTCCTGCCATTTCTCTGCCCGTGTGCGTGTGTCCACGTGTGCGTGCGTGTCTGTTTCCCTGTCTCTCTCACCTCCCCATCTCTTTCAATTCTGGCATACGCTCAACGCGAACATCACCTGACGTCAGCGTCGCGTGTCGTGTCACGTCTCCATGCTGCGTCATCTCTGTGGCTGCGTCCGTGCCGCTCCGCAGACGCGCCTGGCCCTTCCTTTCTCCCGGAGGTTCCTTCCTTGCTTACTGCAGCATCTCAGCTACCGAGCTTTTACGATGTACACAGCTGGGGGGCAAATAGCACAACGGCTTTTGCTTCACCGGTTTGATACATATTATGTAGTCGCGTATAAATAAATAAATAAATAAATAAATATATCTATATATATATATATATATATATATCCACCTATCTATCAATGTTCTTTCAATTTTTTTCGCTTTAACTCACTTGCTCAGTTCATGCTTCTCTGTGTGTGTATCTCTGTTGCTGCACCTGTCTCTGTCTCTGCCTCTATTTTCCTTTCTCATATTATCTCGCACCCTTTTTCTCAACCTTTTCCTTCTTCCGCCCCGCGCGCTTTCTCGCTTTCGTTCTATCTTTGTTTTCTTTTCTTTTTCTCGCTCTTTCTCTCTCTTACTTTATCTATGTCTAGAGATGGAGAGAGAGAGAGCGAGAGAGAGAGATAGCGAGAGAGAGAGATAGCGAGAGAGAGAGAGAGAGAGAGAGAGAGAGAGAGAGAGATATAGAGAGAGAGAGAGAAAGAG
>NW_014577192.1:0-14027 GCF_000485595.1 Priapulus caudatus | reverse complement strand
TATATATATATATATATATATATATACGAATTCAAGACTCTTTACTCGGTTTGCCTGAGGGGAGATGAGATTAAATGGACTATAAAACAACAATAAGAGTTTTTCGAGATTTAATTTAGCAAATGTTCCTGAAAAGGCCGATGAATGCATGCGCCAGGGTTTGCATTATATTCCTCAGGATTCCTTCACGCTTATGTACACAAATACCCGCACGCACGCACTCACGCACTGACGCACGCACGCGCAGACATGCACACACACGCATGCACGAGCATGTATATGAGAACAATCGCAAATACGCAGGTGCAAGCGCATCCGTTGCCAGGGAGAGTACGTCATTGCAATCAGTTTCCGCCATCTGTTTTGAGCAGCAAATCAACGACAGTTGCACAGTACTCTAGTAGTAGTAGTAGTAGTAGTAGTAGTAGTAGTAGTAGTAGTAGTAGTAGTAGTAGTAGTAGTAGTAGTAGTAGTAGTAGTAGTAGTAGTAGTAGTAGTAGTAGTAGTAGTAGTAGTAGTAGTAGTAGTAGTTGTTGTTGTTGTTGTTGTTGTTGTTGTTGTTGTTGTAGTTCTAGTTGTTGTTGTAGTTGTTGTAGTTGTTGTTGTAGTTGTTGTTGTTGTTGTTGTTGTTGTTGTTGTTGTTGTTGTTGTTGTTGTAATATAACGTGATGCCGCATCTCGCGAGAAAATGTTATATAAGCAGTTACCAAATGTTTCCACATTTTATTAATAGTAATTTGCCGATAGTAATGGACACGGGGTGCCAGTCTATATGCACGTACGTCACAGAATCAGATGCTCTTTTGTCAGAACTAGATGCACTCTTGTCCGCGGCGCGATTTACAAAGCAATTGTCGCGACAATGGCAAATGCGACCACGTTATCTGCTATTTTAAATAATATGTACTATTACAGCATTTATCATCGGTAAATTTTAAGTTGGGTATCGTAAGTAGCCTACTAGCTATCCGCTAAAGGTGAGACTATATTTCATGTTTTTGCATGTTTGTAAGAGACGATTACAGCAGCAGCAGTACTTGTGCGAGGCGCTATTACAGCGCTAACAGCATGCAAAGCGCGAGCCAATGCACTGTAGTTATATACACAGATCGAGAATGGAGACGAATGACTTTCCGGCCTGCATAATTCAACAACGCCCTCCGATTTGAGACGTGACGTCACGCGGTGATCGTTAACTCGCGCGGCTCTCACCTGTGCTCGTTCTCGCCGAGCGCAGGTGACGGCAAGCGAACAGACGAGAGGCAATTTCGTTTCTCGTCGTTCAAGATTTTAATTCCTGCGCGGCCGCCATTATTACCATTGTCGCCGTTGTCGCAACGGTTAGCATTGTCGCCATTGTCGCAATTGTTACAATTGTCGCGATTGTAACCATTGTCACTGTTGTCGCAATTTTTACCTTTGTCGCAATTGTTGCCATTGTCACTGCTGTCGCAAATTTCGCCGTTGTCGCCATTGTCACCATTGTCGCCGCCACGATGCGTAATCACGCTTACGTATAGGCGACATTCCCGTGGCTGTCGTTGGGCAAACCGTGATTGTAAGCGATTATAAATGGCAATGAAAAAATTTACCCCCTTATTTGCGTCGATTTCAACTGCTAGTGCCGCCCGCGAAATTTTTTTTCCCATTTGAGTTCCGGACCACAGCCAATCAGCGCACTCCATTCACTCGACTTCCTCAAAGCAACAATGTAAACTGAATACCACTAACACTAAACCTAACCCTAACCCTAATCCGTACCCGAACCCTAATACTAACTATAATCCAACCATATATATACGAACCATATATTACAAAACACTATCTATGGTGGGTCCGGAACTCAAGTGGGTAAAAAAAAATTTCGCGTGCGTCGTGCGCGTCGCGTCGCGTGCCGCGTCACTCACAGCGTCAGAATGTAAAGAGAGCTGAGAGGGAGAGCAAGTGATAGTGCGAATTCACATGAATCCTTTGTCAGCACACTACACGTGCTGGTGTCTCTTTGGTACGCACGCAAGAACACGAATCGGATCTAGACAACGATGTAAATATTTTGCCAACCATTCCACCGCGTGTTACTCTCGATAGCTCAACGTCTAGGTAATAGATTGGTACGCTATCGCTTTTAACTATTGTTTTTAATAAATTACGGGGCAATATTACCAATATTACTGCACAGTACAATAAGGTAAAACCACGAGTGAAGACACTCACAGGCGGATCTTAGGGAAAGAGTTGGGCTGGTGTGCCATAAAGGCAGCAGGTGTCCTACAATAATCACTATATATCTATCTATATATATATAATAAATACACACACACACACACACACACACACACACACACACACACACACACACACACACACACACAAATAAACACACACACACTCACTCACTTACGGAACACCGACATCAGAATAAATTCGACAACTCGCGCCTTCGCAAACAACGAACGCAAAAATTGAAATTCGAGAGAGAAAAAAACACCACACCGCGATGCTTTGTCTTCTTTTCTCGTCACGTGACAGCGACGTCATGCGACCGCCATTTCTTTACCCGCCGCGTGCCGGCGCGTACCGGCGACGATGACGATAGCGGTTTGCGATTGGATCAAATAAAACTAAGTCCGTGTAATATCGGCGGAGCAGCACCGGCTCTGTATCGCGGCGATATTAAACTCATTCATATTTCTAGCTGTAATCATTAGTGATATATGGGTCGGATTTACGCGCCCGCTGACACATTTATGGATGGCGGCCACACAGTCGCTGATTACAGATGAAATTTCGTCCGACGATGAGGAGGAGGGGATGAAAATGAATGAGAAGAAGAAGATTGACGTAGACGAAAAAAAAGATGAAACGATTACAGTGATGAAGCAGAATAACAAGAAAAAGAAAGAGAAGAAAAAGAAGAAGAAAAAAAAGAAGAAGAATGAGAATAATTAAAAAACACAAGTCATTCCGTTAACACGTTTCACAACCGCGAACAAAAACGCGGGAAACTCGCTGGGCGGGTAATTCCACCGAATTCCACGGAAGCGGCGGCAGCGGCGTTGGCAGCGCTCTCCCATCTCTCTGTCGCAATGTTTAAAACATCCGTCTTCTGCACACAGAGCGCTAGCGATCAAGAGCGAGGGCAACATGGCGTTCTTACTTACACAAATTAAAACGATGCAAAATGCTCGCCCGACCCTTCTCGCTCATCCTATAGCACTCCACTCCACGTCTCACTCCACTCCACGGCGCGTGCGTGCGTGTTTGCGTGCGCGTGTGCTGCGATGCACGCGCACACATGGGAGCGTGTACGTTAGCACGTGTATGCGTGCGTGCGTGCGTGCGTGTGTGCGCGCGCGCACATAGCGACGTTTACGTTGGTGCGTGCGTGCATGCGTACGTGCGAGCGTGCGTGCGCGCGTGGGAGAGAAGTGTCGTTGCAATGTGTTTGTATGATGGCGCACGATTCGAGCGTGCTTCCGCTAGACACACTACTGATCCACGCTTGATCGATGTTTGAGCACCCGTATATACTTTCGAAACATTTCGTCGTTATTTGCACACCCGGCAATAAACAGCAGCTAGCAAGCAAGCAAGCAATGCACGCGTGCGCGCGCGAGAGAGAAAGCGAGTCAGGAGGAGTGATAGAGAGAAGGGGAAAGAGAGAGTGTGTGCGCGCGCGGCTCGCCCTTGTGTGCGTGACACTGTAGCTTTAACAAATCATGTCAGTTTCATTACTGTAAGTGGCAGGCCGGGAGTAAAGCAAATTTGCGCAGCATTTGCCTAATGTATAAAGTGCATTTCAGGCCAAATTAAGGCAAATGCAGTGTTCCTTCATTGGAACGTGCAAGTCTTCACCCTGCGATCTCAAGGCTGCCCACCGCGCGCGACCACACCAGCGCCCCCTCCGCCGACGTCCTACTCGCCCCGATAGACGGCGCACCTGTCGACGTGCCTCCCCCTGTGGTCGGACCTCTCCCTATGACTGCGGTTCGAGGTTCCCGCGCACCCTGCAGCGTCGCGCGCCAACGCCGCGGGTAGGAGCGCGGCGGCCGGCGGTATGGCGGCGCAGGGTAGCCGTGGCGCGGATTACCTCGTGTATCGTCACGGCGAGAAGAATGAGATAAAGACGGGAAGCAACTACATTTGCTTGATGAAAGTCCAAAGCAACTTCTCGCGCTCCTGTTTGTGCGCGGACGTTAGCGGAACTAGAATAGCGCAATTTCCTTCTCCTCCCCCTTCCCCTCCACCCACCACTCACACAGCTTTTTCTTTCGACGGATAAAGCGTTTGGTGTATAAGCGAAATCGGTGCTCGCATATACTGAAATGTCGCTCTATCGTGATTTGTTGGGGGCCAACTCGCTGCTATTTAGATTTATGAATGAAAGGTTTATACACAACAAAGGGACGGAACGAAGTTTTCATTCGAGCAGTAATTTCCTTACGGCGCAGTAGCACGTATACACATTTAGCATATTATGGTTAGTCCGCATGTCTGAACGAGCTTATATGTCACAGGCGTTAATGGTGGTTGAAAGAATGTAGTGAGAGAGCCAGCATTAGCGCGAAAGTTAGACACGGTTAAGTAAGGCTGCTGCTGATTGCACGAGGACACAGTGGCTTTCTAACCCCGTTGCCTTGGATTCGACGGAAAGGCGTTTGCCGTTTTTTAGGACAATATTTTAGTAATCTTTGTCACGAGAGAACAGAATTATGTCGACCTTCGTAAATGAAAAATACTGAAGATAATACTGAGGATCACGTGCAGTAAAATACACTAAAAATTACATTGAAGCCAGTTTATATAATAGAACACGGGTAGTGTTTGTGTGAGAGAGTGAGGGAGCCTGTGTGTGTGTGTGTCTACGAGCGGCGCGCGCCCGTTTGAATGCTATGCGCACTCGGCAGTAGCGTCACATCGATTTATTATATAGAGGCACTCAGCTCGGCTGCGGGCGTCTTTTAACGTGACGCGCTGGCCCGACGCTCTCGTCGCTACACTGTAAGGTGGTGCTGCTGTCTGACCGGAGAGTGAACACGCACGTACGCACGCACGCACGCACGCACGCACGCACGCACGCACGCACGCACGTACGCACGAACTGCATCGCCGACTAGTGGACACGAGGCGAGACTAGCAGACGACGGCGACGACAGAATAATCGCTGACGTTTGACGACGACGAGGCTCGTCGACGCGTTTCGGACATCCGGTGAAAGCCGACGCCGGACCGTTCGCCGCACGTTCATCGATATCGATTATCCACCGATATCGATTATCCGCCGATATCGATTATCTACCGATATCGATTAGCCGCCGATAATCGTGGTTATCGATCACCCGTACCGACGAAACCGAGTGAAGCCAGTCTACGAGCAGCTGCGGCTCGGCCAGGGGCGTCAAAAGTAGCGCATGACATCACCCCGGCCCATTACTCAGCTATAACGCAGCGCTGATTTCCAATAAGTTTCTAATTAGGGGATTATAGTGCGAGTGTAGATAGCATCTGAGCTTACCGCAACAGTTCTGCTGTGCCGCGCCGACCGCCCGCAGAGCTCCCGCCGTTACGTGAACTGAATCTCTGATGGGATGAAACCCTGAAGGAAGCAAGAGAGAGAGACAGAGACAGAGCACCGCATCTTCGACACGCAGCGTCCCGCAGAGCCCACGGTGTGCAGCAGTAGACACAGGGTTGCCGACGACACAGCGCCGCCGACCGTCGGCTTCTGGCAGTTCGACACCGCCATCGGATCGCTCGCTCAGCGGATGCTGGGTTTCCGTAGCAACAGCATCCTGAAGCCCCATCGCCCGCCTGCCCGCCCGCATCATCAATCCCTGACATTCATCTATTTGTGATCGGCTGATCGAGCGTGAGGACTACCCGCCACCACCACCCCCACCACCATCTCTCGTCGCTCTGGCAACAATGACACGGAGAGACGTCGCTTGAACTCGCGTCGACAAGTGCGGCGCGCCGAGTGACAGTTACAAATCGCGCGAGAATTCGACACCGACTCTGTCGTCAGCGAGCGCTCTCATCAGCTGCCTGTCAGCGAGGCTAGAAGATACGGAGAAAGCGAGAGAGAGAGCGAGAGAGAGAGAGAGAGAGAGCGAGAGAGAGAGAGAGATAGAGAGAAAGGTGGAGAGACAGAGAGAAAGAGAGAGAACTGGAGGACTGAAAGGACAATATCAAAGGTCTGAGGAGAAACCGGGAGAGAAAACGAGGGAGAGACAGGCGAGATAGAGACGCGAGTGCGAGACAAGAGAACAGACAGTGGAAGAAAGCGAGAGAGATAGATACAGAGAGAGAGAGAGAGAGAGAGAGAGAGAGAGAGAGAGAGAGAGAGGGAGAGAGAGAGAGAGAGAAAGAGAGAGAAAGAACGCGTACGAGCGTACGCCCCCTGCTGTACCCAGTGATTGTCGACTCCTCAAATTAGGTCTCTCTCACGCCAAGCCTGACTGAACCTTTGTTTGTCCAAGAGCAGCCTGTCGCACGCGCTATCTTACGTCGTCGTCGCCGAGGAACCGCCGGCTGGTCGGCCGTACGAACAAATTGCCGTCACGAGCATCGTGTTGATCGACGAACCGATCAATTAAGCAGCATAGTGGACGCCTGAATTGCTCATTATCTCCCACAATGGCCGGAAGGAACAAAAACAGTTCAGACGAGACGGAAAGTGAGTATACACATTTGAGTGTGCTGCAATTAGTTTGCGGGCGTTTGTGCTTTCCGCGCGCGTGTGCGTGTGTGTGTGTGTGCGTATACGGGCGCGGCAGCGGGAATACTGTCTTTGTCTGTCTTCGTGCTTGTCTGTCTGTCCGTCCATCTATCCGTCCGTCTATCTGTCTGTAGGTCCGTCTGTCCGTCCACCCGTCTGCCCGTCCGTCCGTCCGTTCGTCTGTCCGTCCGTCCGTCCGTCCGTCTGTCCGTCCGTCCATCCGTCCGTCCGTCGGTCTGTCTATCATGTCTGTCCGTCCGTCCATCCGCCCGTCTGTCCGTCCGTCCGTCTGTCCGCCTGTCCGTCCGTCCGTCCGTGTGTCCGTCCGTGCGTGCGTGCGTCTATCCGTCCGTCCGTCTGTCCGTCCACCCGTCTGCCCGTCCGTCCGTCCGTTCGTCTGTCCGTCCGTCCGTCCGCCCGTCTGTCCGTCCGTCCATTCGTCCGTCGGTCTGTCTATCATGTCTGTCTGTCCGTCCATTCGTCCGTCCGTCTGTCTATCATGTCTGTCTGTCCGTCCATCCGTCCGTCCGTCTGTCTGCCCGTCCGTCCATCTGTCCGTCCGTCTGCCCGTCTGTCCGTCTGTGTATCTGCTAGCTAGTCAGCCTGTCTGTCAGCTTGTCTGTCTGCCTGCGTGTCGGGTGAGGGGCCGGGAAATGGTGGCTGCCGCATGCCTGCCTGCCTGCCTGCCTGCCTGCCTGCCTGCCTGCCTGTAGGTGCAGCAGGCGGCGGAATTAGCGTCATCAGGGGTGTAACATGCACGGGCGTGCGGCGCTGCTGATCATCAGTGGCGCACCCTGTTATAGACGCCACGCATCCGCTAATCAGAGTGTAGTAGCGATTATCACACATACCCTCACCTCCGTCCTGCACGCTAATCCCGGGGTGTGATGATGCGCTCACGATCACGCACGCACGCACGCACGCACGCCCACGTACATACACACATGCACGAGCACACACACACGCACACACACGCGCGCACACACATACACACACGCGCGCACACACACACACACACACACACACACACACACACACACATCACACACACACACGTGCGTTGCGTGCTGTGCAGTGGTGCGATGCGGTGCGTGCGTGCGTGCGTGCGTGCGTGCGTGGGTGCGTGCGTGCGTGCCGTGTGTGCGTGCGTGCGTGCGTGCGTGCGTGCGTTGCGTGCGTGCCGTGGTGCGTGCGTGCGTGCGTGCCGTGCGTGCGTGCTTGCGTGCGTGCGTGCGTGCGTGCGTGCGTGCGTGCTGCGTGGTGGCGTGCGTGCGTGAGTGGCCGTGCGTTGCGTGCGTGCGTGCGTGCGTGCGTGCGTGCGCTGCGTGCTGTGCGTGCGTGTGCGTGCGTGACGTGCGTGCGTGCGTGGTGCGTGCGTGCTGTCTGCGTGCGTGCGTGCGTGCGTGCGCTGGCGTGCGTGGTGCGTGCGTGCGCTGCGGTTTGCGTTGCGTGCGTGCGTGCGTCGGCGTTGCGTGCCCGTGCGTGCGTGCGTTGCGTGCGTGCGTTGCGTGGTGCGTGTGCGTGCGTGCGTTGCGTGCGTGCGTGCGTGCGTGCGTGCGTTGGTGCCGTGCGTGCGTGTACGTGCCGGATGCGTGCGTGCGTGGCGTGCGTGCGTGCGTGGTGCGTGCGTGCGTGCGTGCGTGCGTGGTTGCGTGCGTGCGTGCGTGCGTGCGTTGCGTTGCGTGCGTCGTGCGTGCGTGCGGCGTGCGTGCGTGCCGTGCGTGCTGTGCTGTGCGTGCGTGCGTGCGTGCTTGCGTTGCGTGCGTGCGTGCGTGTCGTTGCGTGCGTTGCGTGCGTGCGTGCGTGCGTGCGTGGTGCGTGCGTGCGCGTTGCGTGCTGTGCGTTGCGTGCGTGCGTGCGTGCGTGCGCGCTGCGCGCGCCTGCGCTGCGTGCGCGGCGCGCGTGCGACGCGTGTGTGATGTGTTGTGTTTGTGCGCGCGTCCGTGTGCATAATATTTGACAACGGAAGGTGTACCTGCGCCGCCGTCACTGACTTTCAAGAAAATATGATCTTCAAAACTACTCATATGCATTTTTTTTTTAAGATTTGACTTTATTAATGATGCTTCTAACCAGAATGATATTTTTTTAACAAATAATTATCTTAACAAGGAAAATTTACTATGAATCACCCATTTTCTGTTTTTGAAAAATTGAGGTAATTTAAAGTAAAATATTGATATTATGACTCGAGTCTAAATATCAGTAATTTTTCGTTTTACTGTAAATTACATTCCTCAACTAAAGTGAGAGATAAATGTTAAACGCACATCCTCAAAATTCAGAACCCCACTCCAAACCCGTCTGGAGGACGGGTAATAGCTTAGTATTATTATATATTACCATACGGAATGTATGGATGTATGCAGTACACAGACATCAGCTGTCTCTTCATTCACCCGACCTTCAACCGATCGCTAAACATCTACTGAGTGAACAGTCGCACGCGAGCTATGGCTGTAGTATGCCGTAGCTTAGCTGCGTGTGAAACTATGAAGATAGACGTCTCTAAAGATGCATGTCTGAATTACGTTGCGTTCTATTTGTTTCATCAGCCTGGAGATTCCCGTCCTATTGAACCTGGATGTTGCAACCCTCGAGCATGGCCGTGGACAGGCATACGATGTCACTCTACGAGCAAGCGTAGATATACAATGTACAATGATATTTCTATTATTTTATACGAGCAGGTATGATATGTATATAATCTATATATATATATATATATATATAAAGCACATATAATATAATATATATATTATACATATATATCAAAAGTAGATAATAGGAAATCTCCCTATTAGGAATCTCCCTAGGAAATTTCCCTATTATCTACTTCTGACATATATTATATATATAATATCAGGAGTGTATCAAAAATAAAATGTATTTTTTGATACTACTCCTTGATAAGATAATTAATTTTCTAGTGCAGCACCATATACCCGAGATATTAAAATACAGTGTAAGTTTGCAATCGCTGGTGTTCAATCATAGAACTTGCTGAGTCGTATGCCTTGACAGAACATCACCATATAACCAACAAGATAACAAACATGCGCTGGTGTGTCTCATCACTCGTGTTCCACCTAGGCAAGCGGTTGGGATACGGTCGTAGTGTGTCCACATTGGCGTACCTATCAGTCTCGGATGTGGTACGACCGACTCCTTCTAACTCTTATCTTGATTTATAACGTCGGATCATAAAACGGTACAATTATCTATATGGAATTCATCTTTATACGAAAATATTGAATTGCTAATGTTATAGCACTGTATGATCCATACTCGTATACTCTAGCTTATAGGGTCTAGTGATCTCGCTTTGGCTAATTGGCTGGGACACTGCGTTTTACAATCACCCTCAGAGCGTACCTGTGGGTGCGACTAGGGATCTAGCCGCCATGGAGACAACACTGGACGTGCTGGAATAATATGAACGGTAGTAATTATTTCAGACTTGTCGCTAGTAATCTTCTCATGTATAACACTCGTTCCACGGTCATCGCTGGTCATTGGCCTATATACATTACTTTTTCTCTATCACGTATAATAATATAACTAATGCAGAACGCTCCCGCACTCATCCAGCTCTCACTCTCTGAAATGAGTTATGTAGACATTGTGTCTCTGAGCCATGTGATATGCTACACACTAATATATCGACATGGCATTTGCAGCGAATTGAGATAATAGAGTATCCTGATGGGAGTGGAGGTGTTGAGTTATTATCAGAGGTTACAATAGGTTCGTATTGAGTTATTTTCTGATTATCTAGCCTGCGGGATGTATTACACTACGTCATGTGATGATAGTACTTGTCTCCTGCAAAGTGGACTATAATGACCTATATCTTTCTTGGTAATAAAACTGTGACAACAAGACAAACTCGACTAATCGCTAAGCGGCGCGTGTGTGAGTGCAACCTGGGTGTTAGGCCCGATCTCTAATGCATACAATATTAGTTATTTGTGAAAGATTACATGTTAGAGGTGTATACAGTGACATTATACTTAGTGTACAGAGCGCCTGTACAATTAGTGTGGAGGTATTACTTAAATAGCTTATAAATTGATTGTGTGTTTAGATTCATTTATTTACTAGGTGTTTATATACATGAACTTCTTGCTTGCTGGTCCACAGGTTTGCCTGCTGTTAGACAATTAGTACACCGCCTATAGCACAGCATACAGAGACAATACGCAACGCAGGAACAGAATCCATTATTGATCTGAACGAATTGAACATGCAGATGGAGATTTCACGCTCGGACAATATTGCGTGCGTGCGTGCGTGCGTGCGTGCTTGCGTGCGTGCGTGTGCGTGTATGTATGCGTCTGTCTGTTTGTCTGTCATTCTACCTGTCTGTTCGTCCGCCTGTATACCCACCCGTCTGTCTGTCCGTCTGTGTGTACGTCTGCCTATTTATTTGAGTGTGAGTGCGGCTGAAAGCATCAGTGAAATTACACAAATTGGTTACCGGAATATGCCGTGTGCGCGCTCGCGCGGGAGAGAGAGAGAGAGAGAGCTGTCTTGCGGGGCCACGTCGCATGTTACATCAAAAGCCGAGTCCATGAAACTTAAAAGCGGCAGCCGGCGCTCTCTCCGTTTGCTCTCATTACATAACGACACGCAGCGTTTATTTGTGAAAGCCGGGCCCTCTTAATGCCGCAAATGTTGAATAAACAGTTTAAAAGCTTTTTAAGAGACGCGGACCTTTACGAGCGGCACTGCGCATGCGCGCGCCATTATGCCGGCTTCAGCGGCTGTCATCGGGTTAATAATGCGCTGAGAAAACCCGGTGCGTACGTTTTAATTATTTACACATCGAAGGACTGTATCGGCTCAAAATAGGGGTGCGGAGAGAGAGAGAGAGAGAGAGAGAGAGAGTGAGAGAGAGATATATTGAGAAATGGAGAGATAGAGAGAGAGATAAAAGGAGAGAGGGGAAGATAGAAAGAGGGAGAAAGAGGAAAAGAATGAGAGAGAGAGATACAGAAAGATAGAGGGAGAGGGGGAGATAGAAATGGGAGAAAGTAAAAAGAAAGAAAGAAAAAGAAAAAAAGAGGGAGATGAAGAGGGAGAGGGGAGAGGAGAGAGAGAGCGCGAGAGAGAGAGGGAGAGCAGAGAGAGAGAGAGAGAGAGAGAGTGAGAGAGAGAGAGAGGGAGAGAGAGAGCAGAGAGGGAGAGGGAGAAAGAGAGAGAGAGCGAGAGAGAGAGAGAGAGGAGAGGGAGGAGAGGCGCGCGCGAGAGAGAGAGCGAGCGAGCGAAGAGAGAGAGAGAGAGAGAGAGAGAAAAGAGAGAAGAGAGAAGAGAGAGAGAGAATGAGAGGAGAAGAGAGAGAGAGAGAGAGCGAAGAGAGAGAGAGAGCGAGAGAGAGAAGAGAGAGAGAGAGAGAGAGTGAGAAGAGAGAGAGAGAGAGTAGAAGATAAGCGATAATCAGGAAAGAGAGATAACGATAACGATATAATGGGATTTCGCTTATTATAGTTTGCCTCCACTCGCTGACAGCACAACCATCCCCATGCGTCAGCACACGACCATTAACCTTAACCTAACCCTACCCCTAACCCTAACCCTAATCCTAACGCTAACCTTAACCCTAACCCTAACCCTAACCCTAACTCTATCCTACGGCTCCCCAGGCCAACCAAAATCTGTCCACTACCACCCGACCACTGTGACCACCCCACCAACCAAACAACTGTGACGCCGCCGGGCCCACCCTGCTGGCCACGTCATTTCCAACTCCATTTGTCACTACACGCCGACCAACTGTGACCAGCCCAGCCACACGCCAAACAACGTGCTGATCCCACACCACCCGCTCCACCGTGCATTCCACCACCATTGTCCACTACACCGATGCGCCACTGGTTGACTCACCGCAGCCCCAACCTTATTAGTACGTGAGCGTTTGTCGGTCCCCGCTCGCTGTGTGTGCGGCCACCGCTGCCACGCCTCATCAACCATCCTGGGTCACATACCACCCGACCACTGCTGACCACCGCGCCACCAACCAAACAACTCTGTGACCCCCGCCCCGAGCCGCTGCGCCATCCCTCAGTCCAACCAATTGTGCACTTACCACCCGACCACTGCTGACCACGGCCCACCAACCAATACGACTGTGACCCCGCCCACCGCCTTGTGACCACACCCTCATCCAACCATTCGTTCACTACCATCCCGACACTGGTAGACCCACCCCACCAACCAAACAACTGTGACCCCCGCCCACCCGCTGCCACCGTCATCCAACCATTGTCACTACCACCCGACCACTGTGACCACCCCACCAACCAAACAACTGTGACCCCCGCCCACCCGCTGCCACCGTCATCCAACCACTTTGTTCACTACACCGACCCACGTGTGGGTCCTTGAGCAGGCCATGGCCCCCGCAAGTGCGGGCCAAAGAGGTACTGACTGGGGCCTGAGGGCCCCCGTGTCTCCACCCGCTGCGACCGGCCCGCCAGTCATCCAGATCCCATTTTGCTCACTACTCCAGCCCGACCGCACTCGTGCGCCGGCCCAGCTCTTGATACCACCACCGCGGGCGTAAACGAACTTTGACCCGGAGCGCCACCCGCTTGCCATCCTCCCTGACCTGCTCTCAAGACTCTGTGTTGTCGCTGTGTTGTATATGTCGAATCCCGTGGTATATCAGTCGCTTACTCACGGTGCTGTGGGTCGCGCGTGTGTGTCGTGAGCCCTCCCGCGGAGCGGGCACCTAAAAGACTAGTCATGCAATGACTGCAGACATTAATACAGCCTTGCTTGTCTTTCGTCTCTCACGATACACACCGCACACACAGACACACACACACACACACACACACACACACACACACACACACACACACACACACACAACACACACACACACAGCACACACACACACACACACACGCACGCACGCACGCACGCACGCACACACACACATACACAGCATAAACGCACCCACGGGCGCACGCGCGGGCGTTCAGACCATCTAACACGTTACTGTATGGGGGCGGCTCCCTGACGTTGCATGTCCCAAGATTCCATACAATGGCGAGCGCCTGCGTTTGCACAGAATTAATGAGGCGAACTCTCATTAAAACTTAAACATCGGCGGAGACGAGTGAAGCGCTGAGGTTGAATGTGGAAGGCTGATGGCTGAGCGCGCTGGGTGAAGCCAGCGACAATATATTATAACTAACGTTCATCTACGTCCATTACGATGTCATCTGTCTCTCTCTCTCTCTCTCTCTATCTCTCTCTCTCTCTCTCTCTCTCTCTCTCGTTCTCTTTCTCTCTCTCTCTC
>NW_014577191.1:584288-585349 GCF_000485595.1 Priapulus caudatus | reverse complement strand
AAATTAGCGTTTAGATGCGCATTGTGAGCCTTTAATATTTTAACACTAATTATTAGTGAAAATTTATTTTTTGTTCCAGCCAAGGTTGATAAATGCTGTTTGGCATGTGCAACGACATTCAAAATTCAAATACTCACAGGTTTCTGAATCATCATTGTAAGCAACCATGAAAGCAAGCGAGAAAGTTACAAAATATCACAAACACCAAACATTATAAACGGTCAGAAAAAGGAGATGTAATTCGATAACGATCGCAGCCGAAACAAAATCACAACGATGAAGATTACGCTAATTAAGCTAACGAGGATAATTGCGCGACGTCATAATTACCTACCACAGCCGCGTGTAGATTGTTGCTGCCTAGTTCCTGTAAAAGCAAACAATGTCCGCACCATGTAACTTCAATTACACAAACCGTGCCAAATTACGACATTCTCAAATACGCAATGATCTAAAATTGCTTTTTCTACTAGCTAGATACTCGATGATTCGCTAGTTCTATCGAGAAGTAAAAATGATGTAAAAGACAGTGAAATAACACGACTNGTATTTTTTTCGCTGTCACACACTCACGTCACCGATCCCACACTGTCTAACCCTCGTCTGTATCACACATGTCACACACTCACGTCACCGATCCCACACTGTCTAACCCTCGTCTGTATCACACATGTCACCCGCTCACGTCACCGATCCCACACGATACAGACGAGGGTTAGACATGTGACACAGACGAGGGTTAGACAGTGTGGGATCGGTGACGTGAGCGGGTGACATGTGTGACAGTGTGGGATCGGTGACGTGAGTGTGTGACATGTGTGATACAGACGAGGGTTAGACAGTGTGGGATCGGTGACGTGAGCGGGTGACATGTGTGACACAGACGAGGGTTAGACAGTGTGGGATCGGTGACGTGAGCGGGTGACATGTAACCCTCGTCTGTATCACACATGTCACCCGCTCACGTCACCGATCCCACACTGTCTAACCCTCGGACAGTGTGGGATCGGTGACGTGAGCGGGTGACATGTGTGACACAGATAACCCTCGTCTGTATCACG
>NW_014577191.1:574834-580327 GCF_000485595.1 Priapulus caudatus | reverse complement strand
AGAGAGAGAGAGAGAGAGAGAGAGAGAGAGAGAGAGAGAGAGAGAGATAGAGCGCAGCAGTGTGATCATTGGAGTTGATCACGTACGCAAGCAGCGCGTACGTGCCTCTAACACAGATGCAGACGCTCTCTCTCTCATAGAGACTAGAGAGTAGAGACTAGACTCTCCCATAGAGACGCTCATAGAGATATGTGATGCATAATCTCTATAACACAGATGCAGACCCGCTGACTCGTGCGTTTTTGTGCTGTCGTCTCTCGCTGATTACGACGATTAACACCTCCCCCCCCATCCGTATGCTCCACTGCTGCTGTTGCTGCTGCTGCTGCTGCTACTGCTGCTGCTACTGTTACTGCTATACTGCTGCTGCTGCTGCTGTTACTGCTATACTGCTGCTGCTGCTGCTGCTGCTGCTACTGTTACTGCTACTGCTGCTGCTGCTGCTGCTGCTGCTGCTGCTGATGCTGCTGCTGTTACTACTACTGCCGCCGCCGCTACTGCTACTACTACTACTGCTGCGCCTGCTACTGCTGCTGCTGCTGCAGGTACTGCTGCTACTGTACTGTTACTGCTGCTGCCGCCGCCGCTGCTGCTGCCGCTACTGCTGCTGCTACTACTACTGCTGCTGCTGCTGCTTCTGCCGCCGCCGCCCTTGCTGCCGCTGCTGCTGCTGCCGTACGCGACCGAGGCACGCGCGGAAACACACGATCTGCTTAAACGTACATGATTCCTTCAAGCAGCTAATTAAAATTCTTATTTGTGTTCGATGATCGCTCGATATACGCACACGCTAAAAAAACATCCGTGCAACTTCATGGGGATTAAAACTGTGTGCTTACCGTTGTTATGTGGTGTTAGTGTTAGGATCAGGTGTACGGCTAGGGTTAGGGTCTGTATTATGGGTAGGACTTCTGTTATGGCTAGGATCAGTGTCGGGAGTAGGAATACGTTAGGGCCATCGATAGGCCTGGGGTGACGGTTAGGGTTAGTGTTATGGGTAGGGCCCTTGTTCGGGTTATGGTTTGGCTCGGTGTAATCTTATGCGTAGAGAGACCATGCACCAGCTCCCAGCTAGAGCGTTTTAGGTCTACTATACGCATAAGTCACTGCATATTCTCACTCGTCATGAGAAGTAGTCTTAGCTCGTTCTCATTTGAATTTGTTCATAAAATGTGCCTACATTATGTGCCTATAAATTATTTGTTTTTTTAACGAAACAAATATAATGATTTAAATTAAATTCCAAGAACCACTCTGGTCCCCGCAGACGCGCCTACTGGACCGTTGTATATTCGGGGTTGTCAGTGCAACTCGGGTTTCTCTGATATTCTGCGGAGTCACGATCCGTTGCTATAGTTCACCTCCGCGGCAGTGTGAAATACAAGCACGAATACATGCCTTGATAATTTTTTCATCTTCTTATGATTTATTCTTGATTCTATATATCAGCCGTTGTCGTGTGCCGTCAGTGCTTTATACAAAGCCATTTAAGCATCGCTTCACGTTTTAGCAATTTTGCTGAGGCAATATAATAAACGTGATGTAATATATTTTGTCGAATATAAAACTGTAAAAGCTGTTTTTGGAACGTTTTACCGATGTATAATACGAACGCGAACATAAACTATTAAAAAACTATATAAACTTTAACAAAACATGGGAACAACACGGAAAGGTGACACGACGAAGTGTAAATAAATACATTTTTCTCGGCTGAGCAAACGCACCAGCAGTAACAACAACAGAGCCGGTTCGTGTATAATTTGTGTTGGCGCAGATCGGGTGAGCGAGTTAGAAATTGATAAAATTTGCATACGGTATAGCATGGTATTAGAAAACATTAACCCAGGGGTTAATAATGACAAATTTGTCATATGTTGACATAATTGTCATTTTGTATACTTTGACATTATTTGACATAATATTTGTCATTATTAACCCCCTGATCCACCCTATGTCAAACATCCTTCCCTCTACATTGCGCATGCGCATCATGGGCGTGCCTAGCGGGGAGCATGGCGTATTGTGCATGGGCATGGGGAGTTTGGTCATGCGCAACGTAGAGGGGGCATTTCACCATAAGTGGATGCATACCATGATATATATGACCGATATTGTCATATCGACCGACAGTGTCGGTCGGACAGGCTGTATGGGTGTGGCTTGATCGTGCAGCTTTAAAATACCGTGATAATCCGGAGTCGGGTTGTTAAAAAAATTTAAGCTGCTGAACGAAATGATGGCGTTTTTATCGAAGTGATGTGAAGTAAATTGCTAGCAAGCATTACAGTAGTACAGATGTAATGCAGCGCAGGAGGTCACACACAGTTAACTACTTCCACATCTATTTTTCTATCTCCGTATGGAGACTGCCACCCGGCGTCGTTTGACGACAACGATCGGTGTGAACAGCCTATATTCGCGCTCGCACTGGTTTGCAGACTATATCGGAACGGCTCGTTGCCGGTCACGAGTACCGTTGTCATGGTAATTCGAAACGCGATCTCGGCCGCTCGACGTGTTGCTAACGAGGCTGTGACGGCTTCGTGACGTCACGCGGCATGGCGAATCTCTATCTACACGAGTGCCTGGTGAATGAATCCCTCAAGGCGTGGATGGAGAGGATGCATGTCGAGGAGAGGAGATGCGATGAGATGAGATGGCGAGGAGATGCGATGAGATGAGATGGCGTGAATGCAAGATGTGAGATGATCGAATCTCATTGTGTATAGCACTCGCTCATATCCTCTTCATTCTATCGCATTTACGCTCTCACTTCCCTCATCTTTCCGTTCGTTGACCGCCGGTCGTCTCATTTGTATTCATCCTTCGTCTTCTTCCGATCCCAATTTTCTCTATCGTATCCTTTATCGAATCACCTCTCTTTCTCTGCCCTCTTATATACACCTGTAAGCGGGCAAATCCCACACGCCAGGGAAGGGATGGCGATGCGGGAACGCAACCGGTGCCAGGGGGGAAGTACAAAACAGAAACGGGAAGGTCAGCGGTCGGGCCCAAGATCAAAGCGAGTTGTGGCTCGGGATAGAGCCGGCCAGCCGGAAACCACGGCCATGAATCCCCGAATTCTTGCGGGTTGTGACAGGCAGCTCTAGAATTATCGACCGCGAAGGTGCCAACCTGTGGATGACTGTGCTGACACCAGGCACGGCCAGAATCGGATCATGGAACCGAGCCAAGTGGGAAATGCTTACCCCACCGTATTCGGTAGTTGTAATTCAGTAGTTATAATACTTACCCCACCTGATTTGGTAAGGCCGATTGGCCAAGTGGGAGCTAAAACGAGACGGGTGACGTGGAGGAAGGAGCGCGGTCGTGGGTCTGAGCCACGACGTATACAAGTAGTGGGGGACGCCCCTTCTCAGGAGCTTTTGTAAAAGCGACACCCGCTGAGAAAGGTTTTCTTGCAGAACCTCTACTTCGGTAGTGCGCATAACGCGTCTACACACCTCCTACTCGTCTTCCTCCCAGAATCTAGTATGTCACTAATTCTATGTCAGAGATACATCACACGCATACACTAGAGCAGGAAATACTACACCTAGCGCTGGTTTCAGTCAGCCAGCATGCTGACAATCCGTATCTCTCTCTCTCTCTCTCTCTGTCTTCGTAGTCAGAAGGACCCTGCCCAACCAGCTCCCAGCTAGGAGCGTTTTAGGATCTACTTATACGCATAAGTCACTGCATTCTCACTCTGTCATGAGAAGCTAGTTTATGCTCGTTCTCTACGATTTGAATTTCTTCATCAAAATGTGGCCTACACTTATGATCATAAATTATTTTGTTTTTTAACGAACAAACTATAATGATTTATACATTAAATATCCAAGAACCACTCTGGTCCCCGCAGACGCGCTACTGGACCGTTGTATATTTCGGCGCGATTGTCAGTGGCCAACTCGGTTTCTCTGATATTCTGCCGGATTCACGACTTCCGTTCTATTAGTTCACCTCCGCGGCAAGTGTGAAATACAAGCACGAATACATGCTTGATAATTTGTTTCATCTTCTTATTGATCTTATTCTTTCAATTCTATAGATCAGCCGTTTCGGTGCCGTCAGTGCTTTATACAAGCCATTTAAGCTCGCTCACGTTTTAGCAAATTTTGCTGAGGCAATATAATAGTAACGTGAGTGCTAATATATTTTGTTCGAATATAAATACCTGTAAAAGCGTTTTGGAACGTTTACCGATGTATAATAACGACCGAGAACTAAACTTATTAAAAAACATCATAAACCTTTAACAAACATGGAACTAACACGGAAACGGTGACACGAGAAGCCATGTAAATAAATACCGTTTTCTGCAGGCTGAGGACAAACGCACGCAGCCAGTAACAACAAAAAGCCACGAGCGCGGTTCGTGTATATATTTGTTTGGCGCAGCATCGTGATCCTCAGCAGTTAGACAAGTTGATAAATTTGCATAGGCGTATAGAGCATTGTGTATTTAGAAAACATTAACCCAGGGTTAATAATGACAAATTTGTCATATGTTGACCATAATTTCATTTTTGTATATTTTTGACATTTCATTTGACATACATATTCTGCTCTCTATTAACCCCCAATGATCCACCCTATGTCAAACATCCTTCCCTCTACATTGCGCCAATGCGCATCATGGGGCCCGTGCCAGCGGGAGCATGGCGTATTGTGCCTATGGGCATGCGGAGTGTGGTCATGCGGCAACGTTAGAGGGGCATTTCACCATAAGCTGGGTGCATACCTATGATATACCGGACCAGAGTGTCGGTCCGGACGAGCTGTAATGGCGTGGCTTGATCAGTGCAGCTTAAAACCGTATAATCCGATCGGGTTGTTTAAAAAAAATTTAACTGCTGAAGCGAACATCGAGCGTTTTTATCGAAGTGATGTGAAGTAAATTGCTCCCGCATCAAATTGCGCTCTACATGCGAAACATCTGAATCCCGTGATGCGACAATTTCAATTTTTCTTTTTTATACTCTCTCCTTCTATCTCATCTCTCGTCTCTCTCTCTTGCCTCTCTCCTCTCTCCTCTCCTCTCTCTCGCTCTCTCTCTCCCTTCTCTCTCTCCGCTCTCCTCTCTTCGTCTCTCTCCTCTCTCTCTCTCTTCTCTTTCTCTCTCTCTCTCTCTCTCTCTCTTCTCCTCTGTCTCTCTCTCTTTCTCGCTCTTTCGTTAACTAACCCTGTCTGTCTGTCGCTGTCGCGCGCTCTCTCTCTCTCTCTCTCTCTCTCTCTCTCTCTCTCTCTATCAATCTATCTATCTATCTCTGTTCTCGTCCTGTCTCTCCTCTGTCTTCTGTTGTGTACTGTGTGTCTCTCTCTGGTGTGTCTCTCTCTCTCTCTTTCTCTCGATTCTATGCTCTTCTCTCTCTCTCTCTCTCTCTCTCTCTCTCTGCTCTCTTCTTCTCTCTCTCTCTCTCTCTCTCTCCTCTCTCTCTCTCCTCGTCGCCTCTCTATTTACCGTTCTATTTTCTATGATTTCTC
>NW_014577191.1:566892-573152 GCF_000485595.1 Priapulus caudatus | reverse complement strand
TCTCTCTCTCCTTTCCTTCTTCTCTCTCTCTCTCTCTCTCTCTCTCTCGCTGTTTCTGCGCTCTTCTCTTCTCGTCTCTCTTTTCCCCTCTCTCTCTCTATTTGTGTGTGTGTGTGTTGTGTGTGTGTGTGTGTGTGTGTGTGTGTGTGTGTGTGTGTTGTGTGCTCTTTCTCGCCCCTTTCTCTCTTCATTTGTGTGTGTGTGTGTGCTGTGTGTGTGTGTGGGTGGTGTGTGTTGTGTGTGTGTGCTGTGTGTAGGTGTGGTTGTATGTGTGTGTGTGTATTAATGTGTGCACGTCCGCCGCGACATGGCGGATCAGATGAATCACCCCGTTTATCACCGGTTGCAGCGCTGCTCTTACATTCTTCATTTCCATCGAAATAGGCACGATATGAGGCTAGAAGAAGCATCAATGTCGCACACATGGAAGGCCCCCCAGTTGGCAGAATGAAATCCGCGAAATGCCTCATGATATTAGCTGTGAGAAAGGCCCGGCATCGAGCCACAAATAGCGCAGAATGAAACCTAACGAAATGCCGGATGTACCTAAGAAAGCCGCGGATGGAGGCACTCAGGTACCAGAATGAAACTGCACGACGAACATGCCCGGATGTAGCTAAAGAAAAGCCCGGATAGAGCACTCAGGTACCAAGAATACGGAAACCCACAAAATTGCTCCGGCATGTAGCTAAAGAAAAGCCCCGGATGAATGATAATTGCGCGCGTCCGCTGCTATAACCCAGCCATGATTGGACGACATTCATCCGTCTGTCATTAAAATGTTAACAAAAGGCGTTCGGCGACGCTGTGACGAGCACTTGTGTGCGCCGAGTGGCGATCGGCTGAGCCGGTTATTGTGAGATCAGTTCATTATGCTCATCAGCTGGAAAAAGTTTGACGAGCTGTTAACGAGTGAGATTGAAGATGACAGCGAGATAATTGAAGAAGGAAGAGAAGAAGAAGAAGAAGAAGAAGAGCCTGATGATGAAGATGATTGATTGATATGTGATGATGATAGTGATCTGTGTCGTGCGTGTGTGCGTGTGTGCACGTCACGCGTGCGCCGGTGTCGTTGCGTGTCGTACGCGTGTGCACGTACCACGTTGCATTGCGTGTGAGAGTGCGTGTGTGTGGTGTTGCGTGTGTGTTGCGTGCGTGCTGGGTGCGTCAGTGTGGATCTCCGTGCGCGTGCCGTGGTGCGTGCGAGTGGCATGCATGCGTTCGTGTGCGAGCGTGCGTGTGTGTGTTGGTGCGTGCGTCGCGTGCGTGTGAGCGTGCGGTAAGAAGATCGATTATAAGAGTCCATCTCAGGCGAGAACTCCCGGCCTCTGCTCTGTTTTTCCCGAAAGAGGCTATCGTTCAGTCTTGACCGGATATTGCCCCTCACGTTACTCGCAGCCCACGTGCCTTCTCACGTCAGCTCTGCAAATGGGGGGGAGGGGGGGGGGGGGGGTGAGACCACAGTAAACGCAGGCAGAGCAACACATCTCTAGCGGTCGTACTGCGTGCAAATCGCCTCCGTTTTCTTAGATCGCAGCGTGATAACTCTTACCCAGACCACATCGACGTATGACTGTTATCGGTAAACACACACATCATACATACACACACAACACACAGAACACTACACACACACACACGCACACCCGACACACACGCGCGCGCGCGACACACGATACACACACACATACACATACAAAACACTACACGCGCGCCGGCGCGCCAGCGCGCACATACCACACACATACACACACGCACACACACACACACACACACACACCAGCACACGACTGTAACGATGTTTTTACGATTACTTCGAATAAGTTGTATTATAGTGATGTTTCGTACTCGTAGCCAAAGACTAGATTAAAGCAGAAGTCCGGCGTTTACCATGTTCGAACGCTGTAGATTTTGTAGTTTAATTGCCGAAAACTTCATGCACGGAGTACAGAGGCTGGTGGTCGCGGTCGTGCGTATCCGAGCCTGGGTGGGAACAATTCCCGACTGTATTTCTTAGGCGCTCCGCCTTTTATTACACGGGCCAGACCGCACGAGTAACCACGCTATGCCGCCGTTTCACAATCCCGAAGCCCTTGGCTCGAGATAATTATATTATTTGAACCCCTCAGAGGATCGCTCCGCTGTTCCAAAGTCTTGCTCGCTACAATCCATTACCGGCCCCTCCGAGGATCCTCTCGGACCTCAAAGAGACGCCGCCTAACTGCATTATTGGATCCTGCGAGGATGCTGCCTATCCTTGCACCATGCGCCGGCTAATTGGTCACGCGTCGCCCGGCTAACATATATTTACTGACCTCCTCGGCAGGATCGCTGCGGATTTTCAAGTACTGCCGCTAATCCCATTACCGGGCCTCGAGGATTCTCTCGGACCTCAAAGTCTTCTCACAAGCCCTCTCCTATAATATTCTCGAGGGCCAGTGATCTATCTCTAGGGCTAGCGTTAAATAAGCCTTAGCGTTTAGAAAGCCTAGCGTGAATATACGCCTTAATAAGCAGATCAAGCGAGGCCTTGTCGTCTGCTGAAATATTCCTCGCGGGAAATCCCACGGCACGCGCGACGACGATATACGCGAACGAAAAACCCTCGAGAAATTATCTGTGATCGAAGAAAAACGATTCTTGCCGTCTCTCGATAATCGGTCTCTTAGGAAACTCCGTCTGAGTTCTTAGAGCTGCGAGCGTCAGCATGATATAACCGCGGGGCTCCGAACGACGAATTACTTCTGCAATTATTTTGCGTCTTTGAGAATGGCTTCGGAGAACATCGTGATGTGGATACAGACTGCGGCCGGCGCTCAGTGCATGCGCGGGCGAATGAGAATCATGATAAAGTTTGCCTTCCATAGGGTGGATAGACGGACGCGCTAGCAATTTGTTATTGTAGCTAAGTGGAGAACCAGCCGAGTTGTCAGAAGCACCATAGCACAATTATTATGATTATCACGTCTATAACGACTTTAGGATTTTTGCACTATATTTCACTGCGAAAGCTATGATATTTTGGTTAAACGCCATAACGCTATTACTAGTGTTATGGTATGTCTAACAACGAACCGCGGGATGGTAATTTCGTGATGTCACTACTAGTACAGAAGCTAAGGGACATAATTGTGCACTGTTTTGACAAAAGTATGAAAATTGGCACACAGGTAGGTTGAGATAATTACATTCATATGATGTCGGGTACCCATCTCTGTCGACATGGTATCTTGGTGCCATCTTGAATTTCGAAATGGCCGCCATTAAAATTTATTATCCTTAATTTTTTTTAGCTATGATTCAACATAGAAACATGAATTCGGTGTCTAAACCAACATTATCGGGGTCGAAGAGCTCAGTGCAATCAAAATTATTAGGCCTATCGCTCGGTGGCCGCCATCTTAAATTTTAGAATGGCCGCTATTAAAATTCATTAACCATCATTTCTCAGCTAATAGTCAACATAGAAACATGATTTTGGTGCCTAAACCAATATCATCGCGGTCAAGGAACCCATTGCAATCAAAATCATTATCGCTCGATAACCGCCATTTTGAATTTCAAAATGGCCGCCAGCAAACGCCGAGCTAGCGGCAGGTGAATAGCGAGGCGCCGACGCGTGTTGTCACATGCTTAACTCCTTCTCTGGGAGGGGGGGCTGACCAGTATGGCTTCCTGGCAGCGAACTGATGAACGATCCGCGTCGCAGCTGCCTAGTGCACAGTCGACAGCTGAATAGATCGAGCTGTCACCGTGAACAAGGCACGGCTGAACGGACACCGTAAACATAGACTGCCTCCGTTTGCTTAGACTCGCACTCGATAATAGTCAACCGGGTGGGGCTCAACGACGCGGAGTCAGTCTAAAGATGAGTAGAGCAATCGCAAGGTGAGCAATCACATTCATGGATAGACTGTCACAGGGAACCTAGACTGACGCCGTAAGCTACATGGACATCGTAAGTCGTGGAGAATCGACCGTTTGGGCTCTGCAACGGGGAATTTTGTAGCCAGTCTGTATAAGCATTACGCAGCGTTTTTGCAAATGTTTCGTATGAACCCTTTTTACACCAGAATTTATCCATTTCTGAAAGGCAACCATGCTCAGGAGACATTTTATTGTTTCACCTGCATTACAACATTACAGATCTAGGCACGGGCTGACTCGTTTAATTCCCTTGTGGTACGAATTTGAGTCAGGTATATGAGATGAGGATACAAGAGATTGGATTTGGATCAGTGATCGGGCCTACAAGCGAAACATCAGTGAAAATGATATAGCAGAGAGAAACGTCAAGAAAAAAATCGCAAATCTGAGAAATCGGATGCACCGCTCAAAGATTACAGCCCGAGCAATTGTGGCTTAAAAATAGTGGGATCGTCAAGGTTATAGAGGGACAATGCAAGAGAAGAGGACTATAAATATGAACCACTAATGTGAGCAACGGGGAAAATTGCAGTCGCACGCGCGCATCGGCGAGAAACGAATATATATGTGCATGATGACGTCGCGTATAACGCAAATTCGATCAAATTTCTCATCGCAACTGAATTATTTAAGCGTGGCAAGCCGACCGGTACCGAAAATTAGTCGTGCGTGTAACAAATTTTCGCGCATTTTCCCCGCCTCCTTATGCCGGTACTACACTGGGAAATCATTTCCCATTGGCGGCCATACTTGCGAAAAAATTACCATAAATTAGCAGTAGCAGTAGCAGCAGCAGTAGTAGTAGTAGTAGTAGCAGCAGTAGTAGCAGTAGTATAGTAGTAGTAGTAGTAGCAGTAGTAGCAGTAGTATAGTAGTAGTAGTAGTAGTAGTAGTACAGTAGCAAGTAAGCAGTAGCAGTAGCAGTAAAGCAGTAGCAGTAGCAGTAGCAAGTGAGCAGTAGCAAGTGTAGCAGTAGCAGTAGCAAGTAGAGAGCAGTACAGTAGTAGTAGTAGTATGTAGTAGTAGCAGTTAGCAGTAGCAGTAGCAGTACAGTACCAGTAGCAGTAGCAAGTAGCAGTTATCAGTATCAGTATTCAGTATCAGGTAGCAGAAGCAGTATGCAAGTAGCAGTAGCCAGTAGCAGTTAGCAGTAGTAGTAGCAGCTCCGCAGTAGTAGTAGTAGTAGTGTAGTAGTAGTATGTAAGTAGTAGTAGTAGTAGTAAGTAAGTAAGTAGTTAAGTAGTTTATTGTTATTCAGTAGCATTTCTAGTTAAGTAGTAGCAAGTAGCAGTAGCAGTAGTAGTAGTAGTAGTAGTAAGTAGTAGTAGTAGTCAGTAGAGTGAGTAGTAGTAGCAGTAGCAAGCCTAGTAGGCAAGGTAAGTAGTACCGCTTTCCCACTTCCGCTTTCTAACCTCTCCTTATTCTATCCCCCTGTCCTTCCCAACTCCTCCCTTCCCCGTTTCGCTCCATGGGATGCGCGAGTAATTAAACGCGCGGGAACTAGCGAGGGAAAGTGAAACGGCGTTTTCTCCTCGGTTGTATATCGATGATATAATACCGCGCGTCTGTTCCGTAACCCGATTCTTGTGTTTGCCTCGTGACGTATACTATGACGTTGTGTCGGGAAATGATCTCCCCTTGTCCGTCTCGCGCGCTGACGGCACGTATAGCTGCAGACGAGCGGCGCCTAGGGGAGAGAGAGGGGGAGAGAGAGGGGGAGAGGGAGAGGGGAGAGAGAGGGGGAAAGAAAGGGTAGAGAGAAGGGGAGAGGGGGAGCCGAGGTGGAGAGATGAGGAGAGGAGAGGGACAGAAGGGGTAAAGAGAGAAGGGGAGAGGGGGAGAGCTGAGGGGAGAGAGAGGAGAGAAGAGGGCTGGCAGAGAGGGGCAGAGAGAAGGAGAAGAGGGAGATAGAGGGGGAAGAAGCAGGGGGAAGAGAGAGGGGGGAGGGAAGAGAGAGAGGAGAGAGAGGGAGAGAGAGAGAGAGGGAAAGGGGGGAGAGCGAGGGGAGAGAGAGGGGATGAGAGAGGAGAGAGAGAGGGGGAGAGGGGGAGAGCGAAGGGAAGAGAGAGGGAGAGAGAGGAGAGAGAGAGGGGGGGAAGGAGAGGGGAGAGGCGAGGGGAAAGAGAGGGGGAAGAGAGAAAGGGGGAGAAAGGAGAGAGAAAGGGGGAGAGAGGGGAGGAAGAGAAGAGAGCCGAGCCGAGCGAGAGAGAAGAGAGAGAGAAGAGAGAGAAGAAGAGAGAGAAGAGAGAGAGAGAGAGAGAGAGAAGAGAGAGAGAGAAAAAGAACGATCATCAAGGAGACGCCCCTTGAATATTTCCCATTACTGGCTGACC
>NW_014577191.1:557856-565306 GCF_000485595.1 Priapulus caudatus | reverse complement strand
CTATAGATACTGCTATAGTGGATGCAGCTATAGATACTGCTATAGTGGATGCCGCGATGGCCTAGCGTTAACTATGACCCCGGTGGTAATTGTGCTGCAGCTCTGTTAAGGCTGGTGGTAGATATCTAGTTGTATAATCTGGTAGAGTCGTGCGGTGTGGTGTGAGTGTGCGGTCGTACGGTGTGGTAGAGGTGTTTAGTTATACGCTGTGATAGATATAGGGTTGTTCAGTGTGGTCACACATGCACGCACACACACACACACACACACACACACACACACACACACACACACAAACCTACCTATTTTAATCGCGCTTAAAATCTATTTTAAACGCGAATGAATTCCAGCCAATCAGAACAGTGGTTTTTAATCGCGCTTAAAATCTATTTTAATCGCGATTAAAAACCACTGTTTTGATTGGCTGGAATTTAATCGCGCTTAAAATACATTTTAAGCGTGATTAAAATAGGTAGGTTTTGGCGGTAATGGCCTTCCATACTAACACACACACGCGCGCGCGCACACACACATTTACTGAGAATGTGTAAAAAGGCACTAATGAAGTAACTTAAATAGACATTAATATTACACAAAAATAACTAGTTTTTATTAATAGTTTTATGATTAGGCTTAGTTTGCAGTTTTACTTTCTAGTTTTACTTCTTCTTCTTCATCGTCATGTGCGTACGTGCATGTTTACATCTTATATTATATAATGGCTGTAGTGTGCGTCTGCGTGCGCGCGTGCTCTCGTATGTGTCGATGTGTCTAATTTATGCGTTTTTACAGCTACGTTGGTCACAACGAGACGCTACCCTGCATTCTTATCGCAGACCTAGAGGCGCAAAACATAACGGTCAGCGCCGAAGACATCACGTGGCAGCTACCCGACGGCAGGACTTTGAATGAGAACACCACGGAACTCGATAACAAGGTAAGTTCATCAATCAACATATTGATTAGGACGGCCTACACACCGGTGATCAATGAAAGATCAATACAATCATCAAGCTGGTCAATGTATTACTGATTGACGAGAAATCAACATAATTATCAAGATGATCAATATATTACTTATCGATGACTGCTAATCAATATATTACTCATCGATAATTGCTGATCAATGGATGATCAACACTAACGATTATATCGCTGATTAATAAACGATCAACATAAATGATTATCTCACCGATCGATGAACAATCTAAATAAATGACCATGTCGCCGATTGATGAACGATAAACATGAATGAGGATATCGCTGATCGATGAACAATCGATATCACTGATTAAGATGATCAATATATTGCTGATCACTGGATAGCCTACGATATGTTATTGCCCTCGGTGAGTGTCGACAATAGCGACAGTACAATGAGGAAATCACACGCGATGAGCTTACGGCATACGATCACGTAGCGCAATTGCTCTTCCTTGCAGAAAATAGTCGACAGCGGGGACCTTCTTATAACGGAAATCAAGAAGGAGGACTTTGCTTGGTACCTCTGTATAGTGATTAATGACACTGAGACACTCTACTCTAAGGCGCTACTCAAGAAGGTACGACTTAACATAGATACAAATTATCGATACAAATCGATTTCTTTAGTATGCGTGTGTGTGCGCCTGTGTATGTGTGTGGAAGTGCGTGCGTACGTGCGTGCGTGTCTTTATGTACGTGCGTATATATATATATGATTGTGTGTGTATGTGTGTGTGTTTGTGTGTGTGTGTGTGTGTGTGTGTGTGTGTGTGTGTGTGTGTGTTTGTGTGCGTGTGTGTGTGCGTGTGTGTGTATGTGTTTGTGTGTGTGTGCGGGTGTGCGCGCTCGCGTGTGTGATGCGTGTGTATGTGTGTGCGTGTATATTTACGCGAAAGCTGCCATAGGGTATAACACAACATATACTACGTGGAAATAGTATTCAAGGGACAGCCGCGTCCTGTAAAATTGTACACGAAATGTATATGCTTGATCCACAAATAACTAGAAATGAGCAGTTGTCGCCAACTACATGTATCCGCCGTGATCTAGTATGAATGGAATATCTCTGTAAGGACGTAGAAGGCAGGTAAAGTTAAATAAGTCACAAAGACACAAGGTTTGTTAGACAAATGGTGTGCCTCAGATGTGCAAGTATATGGAATCTGGTTACCCTAGGAGGCCGAAGAGGAAATGTAAGTCGACGGTAAAGATCAAACTAAGGTCAAGGGAGTGGTGGTTTTGTATGCGACAGACCTTCTCCCAAGATGTGTAAGCATACCAAGTTTGGTCGCGCTAGGTCAATTAGGGGCTGAGTTAGAGAGCGGAAAAGAAATATGATCAAGGTCAAGGTAAAGGTGAAATAAAGGTCGCAGTGACCTGGTGGGCAGTTTTTACCCGATCTCGGATTATCTTCAAATTTGGCATGAAGGTGCGTTATGGTAAAGCGAAGACGCCAATCGTTTTGTGTGGGCGGAGTCATCGTTGCCATGGTAACAACATTTTTGTGGAAATATTGTAGAACCTGTAACTTGTGCTGTTTTTACCCGATGTCATGGAATTTGCACACAGGTCCGATATAACATGTCCTATATATATATATGTATATCAAGAGCGGATAATACCTAGAGTGTACAACGGAAAAACGGAAAATAGTGCTATTTCACGACTACATTATTCTACTTTGCCTGCGACGTCTAGAATAATTTCATGGATTGCATTAAGCAGAATTCTTGCTCTCTAAAACAAGACCAACCGCTTGTCAATACGATACTCCTAGGCGGAGATTCGGCTCCTAAACCTCCCGTCCACATGCCAACGCCAACCCTCGCAATCCACTTCTGCCACCATCCTACACGCGGGTAAGCATTTTGGCTATGCGGTTTCCGTCACCACTTGGAGCGCTGATATTGATGTCATATGCCAAATTTGGTACTGTTACTACACTTAAGTAACTGAGGCTGCGTTGTGAAAACCTTGATGGAGCCGCCGGCTCCATCATGACGGGCGTTAGCGTGCTAGGAAAGATAATGGAAGATAAGGGCATAGGCGATGCCCCCGAATGTACCTATGATTAACCGAAGCGCCGTCCATCATAAATTTATCGGCGAAAAACCGAACTTTCACGAAGCAACGCTTAGCCGCGTGTAGGATGGTGGCAGAAGTGGATTCGAGGTGGCGTTTGGCATGTGGGAGGGGAGGTTTAGGAGCCGATATCTCCGCCTAGGAGTATCGTATTGACAAGCGGTTGGTCTTGTTTTAGAGAACAAAGAATTCTGCTTAATGCAATACAATGAAATTATTCTAGACTCGCAGGCAAAGTAGAATAATGTAGTCGTGAAATCACATATTTTCCCGTTTTTCCGTTGCACACTCTAGGTATTATCGCTCTTGATGTATATATATATATTTGATACAAATCATAAATTTAAATATAAATTTAAATGCAAATTTTAATACAAATATTAAATTAAAATTTTATTTTAAATTTGAATTTTTATTTTTAAATTTTTAAACTTAAATTTTAATATAAATTTAATATATAATTTTAATACAAATATAAATTTCATTGACAATCAGGTAAAAAGTGCAGAAGTTACAGGTTCTCGAAATATTTCGACAAAAAATATTGTTACCATGGCAACGATGACTCCGCCACACCAACAACGATAGGCATCTTCGCTTTACGATAAGCACCTTCATGCGAAATTTGAAGATGATCCGAGAAGATCTGCAGCCGTAGAGCGTTCACAAGGAAATCTCTGCGGCGGCGGCGGCGGCGCGACGATGCCAAACCCATAGTATCCCCACGAACTTCGTTCGGGGGATACAATAATTGCAACATTCAATGTATTTATTTACGATAACTTCCCTTTGATTTACAGCAATAGTGTGAACATAATCATGGGTTACAGAGCACCACGGGTTGTCACTACAACTGACGTCAATAAAATAATCGTAGCTTTGAGAATCTATTGCAGGCAGCAACATACGAATATAGATGTAGATATGATAGCCAATGCACGCCCTATGGTTTTATATATTGTCACGTATAATCACGTGTGGTCCTGCGATTCACGCCACCTGGTGTTGTAAGCACTCACATGTGATCGCACGAGATCCTGCAACGCACGCCACCTGGTGTTGTAGGTAGTAACAGTAGTAGCACACGTGGCCGCGTTCGTCATGCCCCCTAGTGTTTCAGGTTCTCACCAGCGATGAGTTGCACGACCAGCAAATGACTCAGGTGACGATAGGCAGCATAGCGGCAGCTGTCGTCATCGCCATCTTCGGCTCGCTCTGCATCATCTATGTCGTCTACCCTACCGAGACGTCGCCTCACACCGACGAAGCCGATAGGAAGCGTAGTGGCTATGCGAAGAATCGCGTGGCTGACGTGGACAACACGAAAGGTGAGGTGAACCTAGCCTACGACGACACAGAGGTGGTGACCAAGTTCTAACCTCCAATCGAAGCTATCTAGATGCGCCACAGGACGGCAGCAAGGTCTACTGTTATGTGAACTGATCGGTATCCCTGTTCAGTGATTAAAGTGAGCTAAGTGGGAGAAACCGTCATCCACATCAGAAAGGATTTAATGTCTTCGGTTTGCATTGCGATGGAGGCGAAACAGTCGCGGTGTGCTGGAACAATTTTACATTTCTAACACCAGGTGGCAGCAGGCTGTCTGTCGAAGAGTGCCATATTTTTGTGTGTGCGTGATTCAATCGTTATCTTTCAGAAAAGATAGAAAGCCAATGATTAAATTACAATTGATACGACAATGTAGCAATTAATAATGTACACGTAAAAATACATCCTGAATATGTTTTGAACTTTGGAATAAATATATTTGATATCAATATATTTATATTGATAAATGGAATGAAATGTTAATGTGGTATATGTAGTACGGTGACAGAGGGGGGGGGGCGAGCTTGCGTCAACAACGAAAAATAGAAATAACAAACTACTCCTTTCTAGGTTTAGCCTACTAGTTATTGCAATTACAGATCACCTAGAATAACTTAAGTAACTTAGATAACCTTACGAACTCTGTTCCGAACAAAAAATCTGCTGTCTATTGCATGTTTTCTTGAGATATCCGGTTTGTGCCCCTCAGCCTCTGTGACTGTACCAATGAGTTAGCCATCATAGTAGTGCCATATATGGGTGTAACCGAAATAGTTATGTGGATTTTCAGATTGACAAGTTGTCAACGTTGTCACGATCGTGGTCTTCGCGTTTTTTTACCCGTAATAATAATAAAAACGTCGCAATAAACCGCTTTAATCCCAATTTGATTGACCTTTGAAGTTAAACACACAGCGTTGTGATAATAGCAGAAGTACACGAATAGCAACGTAGAGAACAGAGATGTCTCCCTCCATTCACGTACTGCGGATAATAGCTTAGCTTCAGCAGTGCCTAGCTTTGCAGTGCTTAGCTTTGCAGTGCTTAGCTTAGCAGTGCCTGGCGGAAGAGCGCCTATAAATGTTTATTAGCGACCGCGACGGCTACGCATTATCAACGCCGGCTCGCGTCCGTGCGTGCTGCCATCGTGCGGGGAATAAAAGAAATCTCATCACGGCGATTGTTTCGCTAATTTTATGCTGTGAAGCTCGTTGTTATGCTCCAGTCGCTGTGCATGCAGTCAGGCAACGGGAGTCGAGGCTCTTATGTACACTGTGTTGAGTCTAGGCAATGTACAAACCCGTCGTACGTTACAGCAGTGTAAGACTCACTAGTACCATTGCGCACGCAACCGTCGTGACTATATAATATTGCACGCACGCACGCATGCACGCGACACATACATATTAACACATACAATAACACATACACATATCACTATACAATAACATACACATACACATACACATACACATACACATAGTGATACACATACACATACATCGACATACGTCAACTGCATGCCTTCTCGACACACTCGTCTGCTTGTACACGTGATCACCCGCTCGGTGTTGGATTGGCTGTCGCCAATAGCAACAGCAACGCGCCGTGTGACTGTGTGCGCGCCGCAAGCCGCCTGCCAGTGAACAGCAAACACCGCGCTTGCGTACGCAGCTCATCGCTTCATAACGAGCTTCCCCACTCTCTCTAAACTATAGAGAGTGAGCGCGCTAGTTGTGCACGCACACGTTAACAGCGCGAGTGATAGCGTGTACCCATCATATACGTGCGTGCGTGCATGCGTGCGTGTGGTATAGGGCGTTCACAGAAGTTGCGCACGCCAACCGCGCCAACGAATAACTACTCGTGAGTCTATTTGTGTGTGTGTTTGTGAGAGAAAGAGAGAGAGAGAGAGTGTGTTCGTGCGCAGGCGACACTGCGTCGCTCGGGAGTAGAACGCCGTCGCTTCACGCAGACGACCGCCGCGTCACCGCGGCGGTACACCACTGCCGAGCCCGCGGCAAGTGTTTGGCACCAAGAGCACCGCAGTGCTTGTAGTCTGTCCGTACTCCTGTGGCAAATCCGTGGCACCGAGCCATAACGACGAGAGAAAGAGAGAAAGAAAGAAAGAGAAAGAGAGGGAGAGAGAGCAACAATAGCAACCGGACGGACAGTAAAGCAGTGTGCTGTTGGCGAAGCCGCCGCGTGGTATGACGGACGAGAGACGCGAGAAGCTGAGCAGGCACGCGCATACAGGTAAGCTCGTACGTACATTTATCTATCTATCTATCCATCCATCCATCCATCCATCCATCCAATCCATCCATCCATCATACCATCCATCACATCTCCATCCATCGCATCCAATCCATCACCGATCCATGCCATCCCATGCCATCCCATCCCACCATCCATCCATCCATCCATCTCCATCCATCCATCCCATCCATCCACCTACCATCCATCCATGCCATCAGCCGATCATCCATCCATCCATCCATCACCATACCATACACATCATCATCATGTCATCCCATACCAATCCTTCACACTCTGCCCATCCATCCATACCCGTTATCTGGGCATGCCATCCCATCCATACCATTGCCATCCATCCATCCATCACCATCTCCATCCACATCATCCATCATCTATCATTCCATCCATCCATCTCCATCCATCCATCCATCCATCATCCTAACTCCATCCATCCATCATCTCCACCATACCTCCTCATCTAATCCATCTCAATCCACCATCATCCATCATCCACCACCATCATCCCATCCATTCCACTGCATATGTATACTACGGTGAGTGTCAGTCTACAGTTAAGCGAGAGGTTGAGTGTGTACTAACCAGTAACAAAGTGATGCAAGCAATTACGTCGAGTAGCTGCTGTACGACGCACGGCACATAGGCCACGTACAAGCGACTCAATGCACACGCACACGGCACAAATAGCCCGACCGGCATACTTACGATAGATAGATGAGATAGAAGATAGATAGATAGATAGATAGATTAGATAGATGATAAAGATAGGCAGTATAAT
>NW_014577191.1:550356-552856 GCF_000485595.1 Priapulus caudatus | reverse complement strand
GCGAATAATGGGAGACAATTTACTATGGGGTGCACACTTCACACCCACCAACGCACTAGTATTCCAGCGTGCGGAAACTCTCACGCTGAAAGGAAGCCAGGCTGAATGAAAGAAGAGACTCTATTGACACAGCTACCACTCAGATCACACAGGGCTGTACTAACAGCCACTTGGGGGAGGCGAATGGCGTATATCAGTCGCGCGCGAGCCGCTAATTATCTGCTACTCTCTATACGTGATATATGCTATTAGTGCAAAGTGCCCGTGGCTGGCTCCACCTGTATGCGGGAGGAGGTGGCTCGATCCCACGCTCTCTCTCTCCCTCCCTCTCTCTCACACACACACACACACACGCACGCACGCACGCACACACGCGCGCGCGCACACACACACATTCTCTCGTCTTCACTCTTTCTCTCTCGCTCTATCTCGCCCAAATATTTATACTCTCTCTCACTCTCCATGTCTTTCTTTCTGCTCACAATCCCTTTCTATTTCTCACTCCCTGTCTCTCTTTCTCGATCTCGCTACCACGCTCCCCTTCTCTAGTTCCCATTTCCGTCATCCTATTAACTGTCACAGCGTCTGTCCCAGCGTCACGCTCACAACGTCACAACGCCATCTCACACACGTCTCACACACGTCTGTCACAGCGTCACGCTCACATCGTCACGCGTTAGTCACGCTCATAACGTCACGTCATCTCACACACGTCTGTCACAGCGTCTTACACAGACAGTCACGCCTCACAACGTCACAACGTCATCTCACACACGTCTGTCCACAGTTTCGTCACGCTCACATTCGTCACGCGTTAGTCACGCTCATAACGTCACAACGTCATCTCACACACGTCTGTCACAGCGTCACGCTCACAACGTCACAACGTCATCTCACACACGTCTGTCACAGCGTCTGTCACAGCGTCACGCTCACAACGTCACGCGTTAGTCACGCTAGGATCACGCAGCTGACGTTGCTAGCGCTACGCTAGATGCTTCTCGTGGACGGGCTCTCCCTCGTTGCCGCGCTTAGGCATGCTGCCATTAGCGCAGTAACTAGCACGTGTCGTCGTCATACTCTCCCTCATGCATAGACTCGAGGCCGATCTCCGATACGATGCACGTGAATATGAACTACGCACACACACACACACGCACGCGCACAGACGTTCGCACGCACGCCCGCACAGGCGTTCGCACGTACGCACGCACGCACGCACGTACTCACGCACGCACAGGCGTTCGCACGCACGCACGTAGGCATGCCCGCACACACAGGCGTTCGCACGTACGCCCGCACGCACGTACACAGACACGTACGCACGCGCACACACGCGCACACATAGCTGTACAGTTGTACCCTACCACGCGTGGAGGCACGCACCTACGCATGTAGAGATACATTCAATGCCGTTTAGGCACACATTTATATACACGTAACTCCACTGCAGAGCGCTTTGCCTTATCAAAATCAACATCATCATCATCACCACCATCATCATTATCATCATCCTCATCGTCGTTAGCATCATCCTCATCATCATGATCACCACCACTACCACCATCATCATCATCATCATCATCATCATCATCATCATCATCATCATCATCATCATCATCATCATCATCATCGCCAGCAGCAGCATTAGCAATATCCGAGCCGAGCGCAATAAGATAAAGTGTTGTATACTCTAAGCACGACCATGCAGGGCTGAATCGCCGCGGTCATGTATTATTAAGCGACTCTGATTACTGCACTGTCGTCGCTGTCAGTTAGAGAGCGTCGTGCGGCAGGCTCTTTATATGTAAACCACAGCAATATCATGAATGAATCATCGAGCCGCGCTGGTCGCGTGTAAGCCGAGCCAGCATGAAATATTCACGCTCAACGCGCGCGCATGGATTTCATAACGAGCGCAGGCACGTTATACCGACGCGCTCGCTTCGCCGGTATATATGCCGCGAAAATACGAGTAAAGAATAAAATCACACTGTGCAGCGACAAGACGACCGACGGTAACGCACAACGTCAAGGTTGCAGCGCTTGACACCAGTCACACCGCAGGCGTTGACGACTGCCTCGAACCAGTTTGATATGCTCCGATCAGTAGCGGGAAAAATCGCAGGGTACAAATCGCAGGATAATGAGACCGCACACGCTTCGAATTCACCCGCCGGTAAAGGCCGCCGCACACCAGCCGATTTTTCACGCGATTTGATCGGCCCGATAAAAATCAGCCGATATCGGGTAGGTGTGCGCGTTCATTTGTAGACGATTTTACTTACGATTATTTTTATATCTCACACACGTCTGTCACAGCGTCACGCTCACATCGTCACGCGTTAGTCACGCTCATAACGTCACAACGTCATCTCACACACGTCTGTCACAGCGTCTGTCACAGCGTCACGCTCACAACGTCACAACGTCATCTCACACACGTCTGTCACAGCGTCACGCTCACATCGTCACGCGTTAGTCACGCTCATAACGTCAC
>NW_014577191.1:541765-550331 GCF_000485595.1 Priapulus caudatus | reverse complement strand
TTACGATTATTTTTATCGGGTGATCGTTCCAAATCAAACATGTTTGATTTTGAACCGATTATTTTGAAGCGATTTTGTGTAATCCGACAAGATTTTGTGGTGTGCGCGTGAAATCCTCTACGATAAATATTTAACAGCCAATAGCTGAACGTGCCCGTGTCACATGCCATTCAAAATGGCGCCTACCATAGACAAAGCGTAGACGAACGAAATTGAGGGAGATTTAAATAATCAATTTTATCGTAGGTGTGCGGGTGTTTATCGGTAGGCGTCGCGATGAGCCGATTTTACAAACGATGAAGAGATTTTTTAATAGGTGTGGGACGGCCTTAAGGAAAGGAAAAAAAATCGTACGAGAAAAACCGTAACGTGTGCGACCAGGCTTTAGGTGAAAGTTCATTCTCCTTCGCCATGTGACGTCTCGTATCACGCACGTGTGGCGAGCAGTGCAAGGAAACAGCTTGTGAAAACTGCGGTGCAAGGAGAACTGATTACGTCGCCCACACTAGCGCGCGCGTGTAAATAGGTGCTGCTGCTGCAGGCGACACAGCGCGTATATATATATATATAATCAAGAGCGTATAAAGAAGCTTCTGTATACGCTCTTGATATAACGTACATTACGCTCTCACCACACGTCGCGGTCACAGTTGTTGTTATTCTCTTCATTCTTGTTGTCTGTGCACAGCGGCGCGCGCGCGGTGTACTTGTGTGTTGCAGAGGAGGCATTTGAACGGCATTTACAGGAAATAATCGGCAATAATAGGCGAAAGAGAGTAGAGAAACATTAAAACTTTAGTAGTAAATACATCTTGTGTTTATTTACCGTTATTTTACGATTGAAACGTTCCAAGTGCCTGTGGTCGCGGTGGGCGTTCGGGCGCACACCCCCTTGTAACCACGAAAGCAAGGTCGATGCCCAGAAGCACGCATTTTTTTTCGCCGAACAGATGGATTGAAAAGCCATAAAAACGCTCGCCACTGTGCACCAACGTACGAAAGATATAGAAAAAGAAAACAACATAGAAGAATATAGAGATATAGCTTGCGGACAATAACAGCATATCTTTTGCGAGTTGTGCACAGTGGCGTGCGTACAGGTACGATTGTGTGTTGTAAAGAAGCATTTGAACAACATTTCATGATTTGAATACATGTAATTATTGGGCGATAGAGAGTACATAAACATGATATCACTGGCAATAAATACATTTTGAGTTTATTTACCATTATTTCATTTTTGACAGCCCAAGTGACCGCGATCGCATCAGCGCAAGAAAGGCGAGAACTCATTTCGTCTCTCGCCGATAAAATCGTCTCTTACGATCTTCTTTTATCTTGCGATAAAATCTTATCCGCATTAATTATTCACTGTAATTAGCGAAGCGAGACCGAAGGCGCGCGCGCGCACGCCCGCGCAAACGCAAACAAATGTCCATATCAGCGCTTGACATACCATGGTCGCCACACGACGACGACAACGACGATGATGATGACGACGACAACGACGACGACGACGACGACGACAACGACCGTGGCCACTGCCACAACTACCATTCCCACTATACACGATTACCACTACTGCCCTTTCACTAACTCTGATAGTGGCCCGGGATACAGCGGACAGACGCACTTGACCGTCGGTGCGAGCGATCGCAGGGGAGATGCGTTGATGAGTGTGTGTGAGATTCAGGAGCGGGCTTCACAGACACTTAGCAATGCCCTGTTGACGAGCTGACACGGCCCGCTGTACGTGATAAGAGTGGAAGGCGAAGACGAGCTAAAAAGGAGAACCGGGAGATATATGGCGAGAGGGAGAGAGAGAGAGAGAGAAAGGGAAAGAAAAAGAACGAGCCGCAGAGCGTCTGGGCTCATCTGAGGTCTGTTGCTACGGTTATAAACGTAACATTTAAGTCGTGCGTAGTGACACATTTGTTAGAGCGCCAATATGCAGATTACGCAGTTGCGTACACATCATTTCAACAACCTTCTGCATTCTGCATACCTCCCAAATCCCATTGGTTGATACAAATCGCGTGCCTGAAACTCCTGTTTTATGGTGCATTGTAACCCTAACCCTAACCCTATTAAAAAATATTAAAAAATCAATTGTTGTAAAAATTATTTGTTGTTATTAAATTATTGTAAAATCATGTAAATATTTGCGTTAATTAGAAAAAATAGTTAAATAAATAAAGATAGAAAAATACAGAAAACAGGTAAATAATAAAAAATCGGATGGGATTTCGATCAAGTACTTTGAGCCGTAGTCCTGTGCTGTAGCCGTTTGGCTATCGAGGCATATTGGGTTTCCAGATTATGGATGTGCTATGAATATGACAACACTGTGACGTCATTGAGGCATTCAGGAGAATCCATGTTTAACCCTCCTCTTGAGGGTCAAAAGTTATCAGGCACTTACTCTTCGCACGTCAGTGGAAAGCACATTTCATTGGTCCTTTCAATAAGGCCATAAAAATGGTTAGGTCAGCGCTGAAACAAAAAAGTTTTACTCTGTCCATTAGGCCATGTCTCAGAAAATGTCTTGAAATCTGACCTTTCCCCCACTGCCCTTTGACCTGTGACCTCCAATTTCGCACTGTGATAGTTTCCTGCCTATCAACTATTACACCGATATTAAGAGCATAGGTCGAGTCGTTAGATTTTGTGCCGCAATTCCGTATTCCTCCCTATACCTTAAGTTAAGAGGGAAATATTCCCCCTCCGTTTACACATCTTGACCTTGACCCTGACCCCCCAAATTTGTCATCCCAAGTCCTTTTCACGATCCCCCCCCCCCCGACGTCCCGAATATCGTGAACGTACGTCCAACTGTTGACGCACGCACAGACGGACGGCCGGACGGACGGACGCACGGACAATCATGCGATTCTACAAGCTGCATCTGACTACGTCAGATGAGCTAAACAGAAAAAGACAGACAGAAAGACAGACAGATATCGAGAGCTAATTATACCTAGGTATTACGTATTGTTAGCTCTCTTTCTATATATATATAATATATATATAGATATAGATATATAGATAGATTAGATAAATAGATATATTGATAAATAGCCAGATATATACATAAATCGATAAATAGATAGGTAGATAGCGGGAGAGAGAGCGAGAGCGCGGGGAGAAATACTGAGGAAGGGGAGGGGGAGGGGGGGGAGGGATAGGAGGGAGGGCGAGCGCGGGGCAGGGAGAGGACGACGACGTTGGCGATGCTCTCTCGCTAACAGTGGCGCGGGCTTGTGCCTCACGCGCGTCGATCAGCATTCTCCATGGCTATCTGCTCACCACTCACACGAGCCTGACGGCCAACCATGTACGAGCGTGTGTGCGTAGTTCGAACGCCTATACTGATCCAATATAAGAGCCAGTCTAAGCACTGTACATATGTGTGTGTGGGGGGGGGAGGTCAGTCAACAGTTGATCTACGCTTATAGCCTGGGTGCAGAACGAGTGTTGCCACGCGAGCGCGCACGTACGTACAGTCGCACGCACGCACGCACACGCACACACACGCATGTATGCACGTACGCCACACACACACACGCACGCAACGCACGCACGCACGCCACACACAACGCATGTATGCACGTACGCACGCACACACACACACACGCACGCACGCACGCACGCACGTACGCACGCACGCCTGCATTCCTCGTCTTTCATCCACGCAGCAGCAGCCACGCGCGCTTCGCGGTGTTCAGGATGTGACGTCACGCGCACGGAGAGTAATCACGTCTGATGAATTGTGTTTCTGCTGCGAAAATTGATACGCAGCTCCTCGTGATTATTCATGTCGTCTATAGTAGTGTGTAGTAAATATAAAGGAACGGCCCTTAGACAAATGGTTTACGCACACCAGATGGCGCGTGCGACGTCATTAACTATCACTGTGAGCAGTTTCACGTTTCTCAAGCAAATTCGGAGTGAAATTAAACCATTGTTACACATTTATATACAATACACCACACAACATATATATATACATATATATTATATATATATATTATATATATATAGTATAATAATATGGGTACGCGTGCGTACATACTAAGTTATACAGGGTGCGTGTAGAGGATTTGTACCGGGGGGGGGGGGTCTAACTGTAAACCAAACATGCGAGCACGCGAAGGGCGGGTCTGGGGGAAATTTTTTGAAATATAGACCCCCTTAGATGCGTGTTCTGCGCGACCCCCCCCCCCCCGCGTGTACGTGCGTGTATATGCGTGTACGTGCGTGTATCTGTGTGTACGTGCGTGTACCGCGTGTATTCGCGTGACCGCGTGTACGTGCGTGTTACCCGCGTGACGTGCGTCGTTAACCGCGTGTACGTGCGTGTATGTGCGTGTACGTGCGTGTACCGCGTGCACGTGCGTTTATCTGCGTGTACCCGGTGTACGTGCGTGTACGTGCGTGTACCCGCGTTTACGTGCGTGTATCTGCGGTGACGTGCGTGTACCCGCGTGCACGTGCGTGTACGTGCGTGTACCGCGTGTACGTGCGGGTATCTCCGTGTACCCGCGTGTACGTGCGTTACCCGGCGTGCATGTGCGGTGTACCCGCGTGTACGTGCGTGTATCTGCGTGTACGTGCGTGTACCCGCGTGTAAGTGCGTGTATCTGCGTTTACGTGCGTGTACCCGCGTGTACGTGCGTGTACCCGCGTGTACGTGCGTGTATCTCCGTGTACCCGCGTGTACGTGCGTGTCACCGCGTGCACAGTGCGTGCACCCGCGTGTACGTCGTGTATCTGTGTGTACGTGCGTGTACCCTTGTGACGTGCGTGTATCCGGGTGTACCCGCGTGTAAGTGTGTGTACGTGGCGTGTATCCGCGCTGTACCTGCGTGTACGTGCGTGTATCGCGTGTACCCGCGTGTACGAGGCGTGTACGTGCGTGTACCTGCGTGTACGCGTGTACAGTGCGTGTACCGCGTGCATCGTGCGTGCAACGTGCGTGTACCCGCGTGTACGTGCGTGTATCTGGTGTGTACGTGCGTGTACGCAGCAGGCAACTACCGCGCTGCAACCGCAAGTTAAAGGTCACGTGACTCGTTGACCTGACTGCCTATTGGTCGGTTACTAGAGCCGGTGTGGAACTTTACACAGCCACTCGCAGACGCTGTGCAATCTGCCACACGCTGGAAGAAAATATCAACACGTGTATATTTTCCACACGCAAGAAATCGATGCGTTTGCACCGCGCACACGCTGTGTTTTTGTTGACTGCGCCATCAGCGACGACTTAGCCCTTTCCGTGGCCGATGGCGCAGCACAAAACACAGCGTGTGCGGCGGGCTTAAGACTTACATACATATATTCATAGATAAACCATAGATATACACAACACATGTGTGTGTACTGTGTTGTGTATATCTATGGATAAACACGTAATTAGTTTTACCCACGACTTTTATTAATTACACAGATATACGCACACGCACACACGCGCACGCACATACACGCATGCGCGTACGCTGACATGCATGCACGCACAGAGAGGGGGAGGGAGAAGGAAAGAGAGCGAGAGACAGACACGCACGCACGCTCGCACGCAGCTTTGCACGTATGCCCATGCAAAGATACGCACTTGCTCGCATATATACGCCATTTTGTGTAGAGGGTCTCGATCTTCAGCTTGTTGTTATATTATAATTATTATAATATTATTACATTATATCAGTCGTGAATAATAGATAATAATATATTATTATCCACTCCTGATTATATTATATTATATTATATTATGTCGTATCGTATCATATCATATCATATCATATCATATTATATAGTATTAGTCGAACGTCGGTGTATTTATAAGCGGTATATATATATATATACGCCGTCTTACATTTTGCTCTCATTAGTTTCGCGCCAAGTTTCGCATTGCAGTCAGTGTTCACTCAGTTTAAGGTTCCGTTGAACAGTTGTGCCATGCCCTCTACTCCTCTCTTCGATCGAATTTTAACGTATGGCTCTATTTTATACTTTCACCAGACACTTAAACCGCAAATGTATTAGCTTCAGCCATTATCAACCGCGTTAGTAAGGTTGAAGCTGCTTCGGGGAAACGTACACGTTGAATCATCATGATGACAGACACATCTCCATATATAGGACCCACGCGGTGGCTATCGCACAAAGCCAAGATGTCACAAACAGACTATCGAGCAATAAAAATTGCATGCATGGTCGCGTACTCTTAACGCGGATCTTCGAATTCAGAAAAGCCGTGGTCACGTGGTCGTCACGCGCCGACGGCGTGTAAGTTATCGGTGATTCACATGTCAGGCCAATACGATCTGCAGTCGTCGGTCGGTTGTAAAGCGGCTTCCTTGCCACCGCACGTGGCGGACCGCGATAAACGCGTTTATATATGGAACATAATGAGAATTATAACTTAATTATACAAGCAGACAAGGTAGATACGGACCTTACGTAACGATGTATGAATACAGCGCGGAAAGCTGGCTGGAATTAAACCAGCCAAGCGCAAACGTACATGTATACACGCACGCACGCACGGACGCGCGCAAGCACGCGTTCACGCGCGCGCTCATACGCAGGCACACGCATGCACGTACATGCACACACGCATGCACACACGCACATACACACGCACACACGCACACACGCACACACGCACACACNAGAGAGAGAGAGAGCGAGAGAGAGAAAGAAAGAGAGAAAGAGAGAGAGGCACTCTGTGGAGATCTAGACTAGTTAAGGCTAGCTACCTCACTCCGTAGCTTGCAGCGAGCAGAAACATTGGTGCGCACATCCTGTTGTAGAAACCATATATGTTTCACGAAGACCCAGCAGGAAATAATAATCAACAAGTAAAAAAAATGGCGCACGCATATTCGTATCGGGTCGGCAAACAACATAACAAGAGATGACTGTAGAATGACGCCAGTTAATTCGGATTAGACCTCGGCGAGCGAGGCTTCATGCATGCGACCTTGTCTGCATCTCTCGTCACTGATCACCACCTAGTTTTTGTATGCGTGCACTCCGAGGATGTGGCCGCTATGTGTCGCTAGTGTTCCGCTCTTCATATGGTCATTCTCATGTAGTCTCCGCGCGCACCCGCCTTCTCTGCGTACATACATATTCCATATATCCACATTCAATGTAGCTTTTCATCATCAAACCTCATACTCCGAATACCATCCCATCACATCCCACGCTCGACTACTCACATGATGCTGATGACCGAAATGAGATGATACGTTACTAAGCTATTAGCAGCTCCTATGCTCTCGCTACAGGGCCGCAGATTAATGTGTTTACGACTAGCCGTTGTCCTATTACACAAGCGTCGTGTTAGCTGTGCGCGCTCGCAATCATATCTCGCACTGTTCGCATGTTAATCCTCCCACGGCAAGCCATAGGAAGCCATGCTTACGGCCCTCTAGGAGCGTGCGATGATTAATATTTGAATGATGGCAAATGCGTGTAATATAGGTAGTCACATGGTGGTGCACCGAGCCCCCATGGCGACCGTTTGTTCATGCGCGTAATTAACCGCAGTAATAGGATAGACAGATAGACGGATGGACGGACGGACGAACGGACAGATAGATAGATAGATAGATAGATAGATAGATAGATAGATAGACAGATAGACGGATGGACGGACGGACGAACGGACAGATAGATAGATAGATAGATAGATAGATAGATAGATAGATAGACAGATAGACGGATGGACGGACGGACGAACGGACAGATAGATAGATAGATAGATAGATAGATAGATAGATAGACAGGTAGATAAATAAATAGATAGATAGACAAAGAGAGAGAGAGAGAGAGAGAGAGAGAAGAAGAGAGAGAGAGAGAGAGAAAGAGAGAGAGAGAGAGAGAGACGCGACGCGAGTGTTTAAGAGAGAAAAAACAAAAGAAAGAAAAGAGTGACATGTCGATAGATTAGAGTTGGAGAGAGAAAAAGATGTCGAAAGAGAGAGAAAGAGCGGAAGAGAAAGAACGAATGAAAGAAAGAAAAAAAGAAAGAAAGATAGATAGATAGATAGATACACAGATCGATAGATAGATAGGTAGATAGCGGGGGAGAGAGCGAAAAAGAGAGAAACAGACACACGCGCACGCTCGCATGCACGCACGCACGCAGAGAGAGAGAGAGAGAGGGAGAGAGAAAGAAAGAGAGAAGAAGCGACAGAGTGAAATGGAGGGTGAGAGAACGGGGGGGGGGAGAGCTGAACAAAGTAAAATCAATGTACAGTTTGAGTGATCATGACTGACCGTCGCACGCGATACTAACAGAGTATCGTAAGCACCTAAGTAGAGCCATGCATGCAGTATTATTACTTCGAAGTCACGAGAGCCTGTTGACAAGTGCTAATAAAAGTACACGACGACGAAGAACAACGAGCTTTCATATTCCATATCTCCATCGCGTACGCAATCTATTCGCACCCACTTCCTTTTCCCTGGCGATCGTGTGCTCTCTCTTTATCTCTCTCTCTCTCTCTCTCTCTCTCTCTCTCTCTCTCTCTCTCTCTCTCTCTCTCTCTCTCTCTCTCTC
>NW_014577191.1:540714-541740 GCF_000485595.1 Priapulus caudatus | reverse complement strand
ATAAACGTAATACTAAACAACCTAAAACTACCTCGGGTACATATCTGTAGTACCTGATACGACAACGACCCCATCTGCCCAATAGCTGGATTCACACATTATACGGATTGACGCGCACGGATTCTCGACAACGAAATATCAGACTCGATGAGATATATATGGCGATAGCAGTCTCAGAGCATTTCGGGTTTGACGAATGCCTCGCATAATTTTTTTACGCGATGCAGAAGGAGTGAGATTGAATCATTTCGCTCGAGTTTACATTCATTATTGAAATCAATATACCTCGTAGCCGCGGGCACCCGTTAGGCACGACATTTTCACGATGATTTTACATGCAAACCGACGACGTGTGGACTTGGATTTCTCGAGCATTTAATATCGTAAGTTGTACAACGTTTAAACCAACATCGTACCATTAAAGATTTATAATCACAAAATGACGTGCATGCATAAGCATTGTCGCTACCTGCAGCGCTCAGCGTGCACGATCCGTGCACGACCTAATTTCGTCTCTAAACACTTTTTCCGCCCATTTCTAATGCCTACAAATTATACGCTCGTGCGCGAATTTAGATGGGAATAACGCGACGTCGCAGAAATTAAAGGATCAACTGATATGATGATCACAGACGAAGCCGTCCTACAGTTGCTCTCTCAAGATGAAAGCCATTGTGTATAATTTTCTATATGTACGGTAATCGCAGCTGCCTAAGTTACCTTTCATCTATGCCCCGCTCCCTTCGAGCAGAACACTAGACTGCCCCACTAAAAAGTATCTTCGTTTGCCCTGTTCACGTGCACTATACACGGAGACGCCTATATGCAATATACCATATACGATACAAAAACGTACTGAAAGCTTCTACGTTGAATACGACCCACTAGACAACACTCGTGTTTGATAGCCGCCATACAAAATTATTCGTGTGTGTGTGTGTGTGTGTGTGTGTGTGTGTGTGTGTGTGTGTGTGTGTGTGTGTGTGTGTGTGTGTGTGTGTGTGTGTGTGTGTGTGTGTGTGTGTA
>NW_014577191.1:526324-536997 GCF_000485595.1 Priapulus caudatus | reverse complement strand
ACTTCCTTTTCCCTGGCGATCGTGTCTCTCTCTTCTCTCTCTCTCTCTCTCTCTCTCTCTCTCTCTCTCTCTCTCTCCGCCCTCCTTCTCCCACCTTTCTATTTCTCCGGCTTCCCCCGTCCGCTCTTTCTGAGCACCCTGCTCTCTCTCTCTCCCATGGGCGCTCTATCTCTCTCGCTCTGATAGACGGCACATCAACTGTCATTAAAGACAAGGCGTCTCTTAGTTGATTGCATCATAGCGCTCTATTTTTTCCGCGCCTTGCTGATCAGCTTAATAGCTTCGTCCTTCAACTCCGGTTACATTGAACCCTGCTCGAAGCTCCAGCCTGAATTTCAGCGAGAGTCCACTCGCAGATTCACCGTAGGTTCGAGCGTATATACTGCCATATAGCCAACTAGCGCTCAAGGGGTCGTTGTCATATCAGGTACTACAGATATGTACCCGACGGTACCATATATGTTTATACACAAAGTGCTACCAGGACTTGCTAGCTACAGAGTGTACCCTAACCCTAACCCTAACCCTAACCCTAACTACCTCGTATAAATAAAACGTAATACTAACAACAACCTAAAACTACCTCGTGCGTACATATCTGTAGTACCTGATACGACAACGACCCCATCTGCCCATATAGCCTGCGAATTTAACATTATACGGATTGACGCGCACGGATTCTTCGACAACGAAATATCCAGACTCGATGACGGATATATATGGCGTCAGCAGTCTCAGAGCATTTCAGGTTTGACGAAAGTTGCGCTGCATAACATCTTTTTTTTTACGCGATGCAGAAGGAGTGAGATTGAATCATTTCGCCTGTCGAGTAGCATTCATTATTGAAATCAATAATACTCGTAGCCGCGGCACCGTTAGGCACGACAGTGTTTCACGATGCTTTTACATGCAACCGACGACGTGGGACTTGGATTTTCGAGCATTTAAATATCGTAAGTTGTACACGGTTTAAACCAACCATACGTACCATTAAAAGATTTATATATCACAAAATGACGTGCATGCATAAGCATTTGTCAGCTACCTGCCGCGCACTCAGCCGTGGCACGATCCGTGCACGACCTAATTTTCGGTCTCTTTATAACACTTTTTCCGCCATTTCTAATGCCTACAAATTATACGCTCGTGCAGCGAATTTTAGATTGGGAATAACGCGACGGTCGCAGAAACTTAAAGGATCAACTTGATATGATGCATCACAGACGAAAGCCGTCCTACATTGCTCTCTCACAGATGAAAAGCCATTGTGTATATTTTTCTATATGTACGGTAATCGCAGCTGCCCCTAAGTTACCTTTCACTATGCACCGCTCCCTTCGAGCAGACACATAGAACTGCCACTAAAAAGATATCTTGCGTTTGCCTGTTCACGTGCACTATACACGGAGACGGCCATATATGCAATTACCATATACGATACAAAAACGTACTGAAAGCTTCTACGTTGAATACGCACCCACTAGTTACAACACTCGTGTTGATAGCCGCCATACAAAAATTATTTCGTGTAGTGGTGTGTGTGTTGTGTGTGTGTGTGTGTGTGTCGTTGTGTGGTGTGTGTGTGTGTGTGTGTGTGTGTTGTGTGTGGTGTGAGGGATATTATATCTGCTGCTTGCGCCGAAAGCTCCGGGAGCCAGTAAAAACTCGGTGGACGCTGCGTCGGTGTGTGTGTGTGTTGTGAGTGTCTGTGTGTGTGTGTGTGTGGCTGTGTGTGTGTGCGCGTCGTGTTGTGCGTGCGTGTGTGTGTGTGTGTGTGTGTGTGTGCAGTGCGTGGCGTGCGCGCGTGTGTTATGTCAGTCTGAGACAGGCAGCGTCGGGCTTACCTGCGCGCATTATCACGTCGATTATCGCGTTTGGTTCGCGCCAAATCACCTTGCATCAACTTTAAACAAACAAAAGAACGAGCATCAGGAAATGTATGAGTCCCGTGTTAGTAGAGTAGCAGGCTTAAAACAACAACACAACACACACACACACACACACACACACACACACGCCACACACGCACAGCACAAACACACACACACACACACACACACACACACGCCACACACACGGACACACACGGACACACACGCACACACACACACACGCGCACACACGCTCACATGCACACACACGCCACACACATCACACGCACACACGCACACACACACACACCAACACACAACACACACACACACACAAACTGCGCGCTGCGCGCGCCGCACACACACAACAGAAGAAAATATATATGGCGTATCTACAAGGCCGCTTACAAAAAACAAGGAACAATTACGGCCACTAATAACAAAGTTCCCGCTGTGGGGAAATAGGCCTCGTCCGCGCAAGGCTAAAAAAAATTACCTTTTTTCCAGGGGGAAAAAAACCATTGACAATATATTGGCCAATCACCTGGCGCAGCATGCGTGCCCAGCGCAGCGGCGCTCGCTTCCGGTTTAAATTACTGCTATAGTAGCGCGTATCAACCGTACGTAAGAGGTGGGAGGAGCGGGGAGGTTGTCAGTTGTAACACAACTGCGCGGCGGTCTACCTGCTGTTACGGGCGAATTTCACAAATTAAAAGTGGCTAGAGATGAAAATCCCGCGCTTCCTGAAGCAACATCTGTCACCTTCCCACGTAACCGTCGCACAGTCCAGTCACCACCTCCATCATGCCGTAGTATATATTGTGGGATATGTGTATATGTGTGGACGCGCCACTCATCATGCGTTAGTATATTGTGGGATATGTGTATATGTGTGGACGCCGCCACCTCCATCCATGCGTTAGTATATTATGTGTGATATGTGTATATGGTGTGGACGCCGCCACTCGATCATGCCGTAGTATATATGTGGGATATGTGTATATGTGTGGGACGCCGCCACCTCGATCATGCGTAGTATATATGTGGGATATGTTGGGGGGCATCATTGTGGACGCCGCCACCTCGATCAGTGACTGTATCACGCTGTACACACACACGCACGCACGCACGCACGCACGCACGCACGCACATACACACACACACGGCAGCACGCAACGCATACCACACACACACACCACACACACACACCCACCGCACGCACGCACGCACGCACACGACCACGCACAACACACGCCACGCACGAAGGCCACGCAGCACACACATACAACAGACACCACGACGCGCGCACGGCGCGCACCAACGCACGCACGCACGCACGCATGCACACACAAACACACACACACACTGGCAGTACACACGCACGCACGCACACACGCACTCATGTACGCATTTATATTATGCACGCGTGCACGCACGCGAGCCATCAATGAATAACACTATCCCACCAGCAGGCGTGTACAGACAAATCAATGCACATGAATCGCGTACGTAAATACGATAATTTCGCAAATGAATTTGAAACGATCCATAAAGCGATATCAATCTGTCGCTTGGTGTACATATTTATCTTACACCCCCCTCAGTCTCCCACTGTCTTAACATCCTACGCAACTATCACCTCCCCTCTCTTCCATTCTTTTACATATCTCTCTTATTGATTTTTTACCCCATCTTGATCTGCTTCTCACCTCTCTTCTTTCTCCTCTCTTCCTCGCTCTCTCTCACCCATGCACGCACCGCACGCACAACACACACAACACACACACACCCCACACACACACCACCACACGCACGCGCCAGCGCGCGCGCGCACACACACAACAACCACCACACGCACGCACGCACGCACGCACGCACGCAAAGCACACACGCCACGCACGCCGCACGCACGCCGCGACACACATCCATCTATCTTTCTCTTATCTCTCGCCCCCTCTCGCGCTTTTCCCTCCGTTCCCTGCCACGACCATAATGTTGGTGATGATTGATGTTAAGCCAGGCGAAACCCCTGCGCTTGTAAGGCAGCTGCGGAACATATAAACGCCAAACACGGTAAACAACATCTAAAACCCGCACAGAGAACAGCATCAACGAATAATAATCACACAAGCACGAAAACGCGCGCTGCCACTACGTGCGCGGCGTATCGAGCATTGGCCAGCCACCAACCCGACACCCCACCACGCACACGGCTACGCCCGGACCACGTCGCACCGCCCGGGGACAATCGACCGACAAACACTTCGTTCACTCGCAAGTATTTGAGCTCGGACCGCTCGCTCTCAGTCGCTCGACGGATTGCTCCGTTTACACCGGGCAACGCCCCCGTTGTAAACCATTCCACTATGACTCGGCTTCATCTCATCTTCAGCCCCGCGTGGTGTGGAGCCGAGTTATATAGAGAAGGAAGAAGGCCTGACGTGCCAGCGCTCCGAAAATATGAAATGATTCACCTTGCCGAGGGGTTGAGATTGTAATGAAGCAGCGGACGCTTCGCTATGCAATATCAGCAGCTGGCTCGGCGCGGGCACAGCGCCGGGTGTTTGCGCCACAGATGTGCGTAAGCGCGCGCACATTACGCCACAAATACACACCCACACACACACACACACACACACACACACACCACACACACATCACCACACACACACACACACACACACGCACGCACGCACGCACGCAACGCACGACACACACACACACACACACACCACACACGCTACGCACGCACGCACGTGGTAGACGTATACACACCACAACACGGTGCAGGTAGAATGGGACGATTATTAAGAATTCCCTCTTGCCTGATGAATGTAGACCGTTCGGGGGTTTATATACGTACTATACCGTCACGTCGCTGGCTTTGCTCGCTTGCTCGGTAAGTCCCCGTCGGTCGAGCTTTGTACGTAGCGGCAGCAGCAGCAGCAGCAGCAGCAACAGCAGCAGCGAGCAGCCATACAGCGGCCGAGCAGCAGCAGCCAGCAACAAACAGTCGCCGCAGCAGCAGCAGCAACCAGCGAGCAGCAAGTAGCAGCAGGCAGCTAGCAGCAGCAGCAGCAGGCAGCAGTAGCAGCGCAGCAGCACGCAGCAGCAGCAGCAGCAGCAGCATGCAGCAGCCGCAGCAGCAGCTTCAGCGATAGCAGGACGGGCGCTAAGACGCACACACACACGGCGTGCCCTGTGGACCACACACACGCACGCACGTACGCACGCACGCACGTACGCACGCACGCACTCGCACACACGCGCGTACACAGACGTGCAGAAACGCGCACGTACATACGCACACACGCACACACACACACACGCGAACACACGCACACACACACACACACACACACACAAACACACGCACGCACGCACGCACGCACGCACGCACGCACGCACGCACACACACACACACACACACACGCGCGCGTACGTACACGGACAAGGATACACAGACAGGAACGTGTACGAAACCGGGATGCACGCGCCCACGGACCAATTTGGCCCGCGCGCGCACGGAGTAGCAGTTGGCAGATGCGGCTCACACGCCGAGGGGGGTCCACACAGCATATTACGTCGTTTGTAATATTTTACGGCGCAGCAGGTCACGTGCAACACAAGCAAACGCTTCATAGAAGCAGCTCATAAAAGTCGCGCATATTTACGTTCGGGCGTTGAGAAAAACACACGGACCACGTTTTACTTGCATTGACAAGCTCTCGCCTTCACCAATCACAACACGTGCAACCCGTCACGAGATACAGAGACGCGCGCGCGCACGCACGCACACATGCGCGCACTCACGCACGCACGCATGCGCGCACTCACTCACTCACGCACGCACGTATATACTATAGATCTGCTTTTTTCCGTCAAAGCTGACAAGTGACATTGATTGCCGACGGAAATTAGCTCTATCTAGCGACACACACGACGTGCGAGCGACCCTGTCAACCATACAGCATGGTATACGTGCGAGGAAGAGCCGGACGACCGGTGCGAGCGACCTGTCAACCAATACGCCATGGATATAGCTGCGGAGTAGAGCGGCGACCGATGGCGAGCGCGACCCTGCTTCAAACCATACACATGGTATAGTGCGAGGAAGAGCGGACGACGTGCGAGCGACCCGTGTCAACCATAACAGCATTTTGTTATATCGTATAGTGCGAGGAGAGCGGACGTACGTGCGAGCGACCCTGTCAAACCATACAGCATGGTATAGTGCGAGGAGAGGCCCGGACGATCGTGCGAGGACCCTGTAACTCAATACAGCATGTATAGTGCGATGGAGAGCCGGACGGACGTGCGAGCCGACCCTGTCACACCTACAGCATGGTATAGTGCGAGGAGAGCCGGACGACGTGCGAGCGACCCTGTCAACCATACAGCATGGTATAGTGCGAGGAGAGCCGGACGACGTGCGAGCGACCCTGTCAACCATACAGCATGGTATAGTGCGAGGAGAGCCGGACGACGTGCGAGCGACCCTGTCAACCATACAGCATGGTATAGCGCGAGGAGAGCCGGACGACGTGCGAGCGACCCTGTCAACCATACAGCATGGTATAGCGCGAGGAGAGCCGGACGACGTGCTAACCGCTCTCATAACACCTGTATAGAATTTCGACCCCTCTGTAGGAAATCTCCACGATGCGCTCGCCAAGTAGACTCGAAGAACGCACGGGTGTTAGTATAGGTTCGTAGCGAGCGTAGGTACTGAGCGAAGAGACAGTAGATATTGACTGCCGAGTTCTTCGAATGAAACAAAAAATAACGATGAATGTAAGATTATTTCGCGCAAACCGTGGGGTTGGTGGATATATAATTATGTGAATGTCCACTACTTGTGAACTCAACGCAAGAAAGAGCGTGGAAGAGATAGCGAGATAGATAGAGAGAGCGAAAGAGAGAGAGAGAGCGAAAAAGAGAGAGCCAGAGAGAGAGAGAGAGAGAGCGAGCGAGAGAGAGAGAGCACGAAAGAGAAAGATAGAAAGAGAGAGAGAGAGAGAGAGAGAGAAAAAAAGAAAGAGAGAGAGAGAGAGAGAGAGAAACAGATCGCGAGAGAGAACATAGGGATAGCGACAGAGGAAGTGGGTGAGAAAGAATCAAGGCGTTTGACGATGCATAACCGTCGAATCAGTCGACAATTCATTACTGCGGACGTCGCTATAGCCCAACCCGCATCCCCGCGCCCCCGCACGGAGACCCGTGCACGCTGTCGACGCACCACGCGACGCCTATCTAAAACGACGATACGTTTCATTTTAGGTTCATTTCATTTTTCATTACGTTTCATTTTAGGTTCATTTCATTTTTCATTACGTTTCATTTTAGGTTCATTTCATTTTTCATTACGTTTCATTTCGGTGAATCGCGTAGCGTGTCACGCACTGATCAGCGGCGCACTTATAGGATATATACTTGTATATAGGCACTTAGGCCTATAGGATATATACTTATATATAGGCACTTACCGAATATATACTTATATATAGACACTTGTAGGATATATACTTATATATAGGCACTTATAGGATATATACTTATATATAGGCACTTATAGGATATATACTTATATATTATAGGCACTTATAGGATATATACTTATATATAGGCACTTATAGGATAGATACTTAAATATAGGCACTTATAGCATATATATACTTATATATAGGCACTTATAGCATATACATACTTATATATAGGCACTTATAGGATATATACTTATATATAGGCACTTATAGCATATAGATACTTATATATAGGCACGTATAAAATATATACTTAAATATAGGCACTTATAGCATATATATACTTATATATAGGCACTTATAGCATATATATATACTTATATGTAGGCACTTATAGGATATATACTTATATATAGGCACGTATAGGATATATACTTATATATAGGCACTTATAAGATTGCACCGACGCGCGTGGTAGATATATCGGCGTCGTATTGCGATATTGCCGTGCCGACCCGAGTTAGACCGACCATTCGTCTTCGTTACACGCGTCGCCGAGGTAATCCGCTTAGCGACGGGGGGCGGCGCCGATAGCGTGCCGGCAAAATCACGAACGATTTGCCTGTGAGCATGGAGTGGTCACTGGCGAGGTCTCGCCCGCGTTCTTGCTAGTTCGTGTGGCACGACGACGCAGCAGACGCCCTCTACGGCGGCCGGACTCCGGACGTCGCCGTCGGCCAGCTGACCCGATCTCGGCCAATCGGAACGCTCGTAGATTACGTCACAACTTACGGCGGGGGCCCCCGCGCGGCACGTGATTCCCGGATCCATATATAGCGGTGACGTCACCGGTATCCGCGGTTGACGCGCGCAGCACAGCAATTATCCGTATAATCTCCGTCGCGTCAATCACACGCGGCGCTGAAGTGTCGACGAGCCGACGACTATATAGCGATTGCTGACGTCGCGTACGGGCGCGTGCGACGTAACATCCCCTCACCACCCTGCATAATCGCCCCACCCCGCCCTGCCTAATCGCCCCACCCCACCCTGCCTAATCGCCCCACCCCGCCTAATCACCCCCCCCGCCTAATCGCCCCACCCCGCCCTGCCTAATCGCCCCACCCCGCCTAATCACCCCTACCCCGCCTAATCGCCCCACCCCGCCCTGCCTAATCGCCCACACCCCGCATAATCGCGCCCCCACCTACCACCCATGCCCCACCCACCCATCACCGTGCCTAATCCCCCGCCTTAACCGCCTAATCCCCCCGCATCATCACGCCTTAGCCCCCCACGCCTAATCCCTACACCCACCACCACCCACCACCCGCCTAATCGCCCCTACTCCGCCCTGCCTAATCGCCCCACCCACCACGCCTAATCCCCCACCTCACCTAATCGCCCCACCCCGCCTAATAGCCCCCCCCACGCCTAATCCCCTCGCCTTAACCCATCACCACGCCTAATCTCCCCGCCTTAACCCATGACCACGCCTAATCCCCCTGCCTTAACCCATCACCACGCCTAATCCCCCTGCCTTAACCCATCACCGTGCCTAATCCCCCGCCTTAACCCATCACCACGCCTAATCCCCCTGCCTTAACCTATCACCGTGCCTAATCCCCCTGCCTTAACCCATCACCGTGTCTAATCCCCCTGCCTTAACCCATCACCATGCCTAATCCCCTCACGCCTAATCCCCCTGCCTTAACCCATCACCCCGCCTAATCCCCCACCCCGCCTAATCGCGCCCCACCTACCACCCCTGCCCCACCCACCCATCACCGTGCCTAATCCCCCCGCCTTAACCAATCACCACGCCTAATCCCCCCACCCACTACCACCCACCACCCCGCCTAATCGCGGATCGCGTTTCACCGACGCAGTAAATCCCGCAGGTATTTATCTCTACGACCGTGACGTACCACAGCATGCACTCACTACACAGAGTCTCAGTGGTGACCTCCGATGACAGGCGACGTCATGCCCGAGCAATATCCACCTTGTTCTGCTAGCATCTATGACAAATACGACATACGCATATACGCTCTACAATGACACTATTTGTCATGGGAAGATTGGATGTACTGCTGCTCATCACATTCAGGTGGATTGGCTTCGTCGGCATGGCGACGCTGCAGCTTCCATTACAGCTTCGGGTAGGAGAGGCTGACTGACTCCATGCGAAGGAACATGCGTTCCTGCGGAGTATGACCTCACTCCAGCTCTAGAACTATATAGCCCTTCGCTCTGCCACAGGAACTTTAGAACTTAGTACTATAGCCCCGTGGCAGAGCAAAGAGAAACCCTAACCTCACTCGTACTGGTGGGTGCAGTGCACGCGCTGTGGTGTGTGTCAGTAGGTCTCTTCTAGGGGTTGTCTAGAAGGTGGGGTTAGCTAGTTGGCTAGGGTGCGGTTTCAGTGTAGCCTCGTATACGGTACGGAGCAGCAAAGTCCCGTTTAATATCAAGTACTCGCATATAGTTATAGTACCCACAGACTAATAGTGGAAGCGTGGTTTAGACGACGACCGAGGGGCTGATTTTTCGTAACGCGAACTTTGTTGTTAGCAGCTAACAGCGACGTTGAGTGGTAGGACACACTGAGCGCGTGCTCAGTCGACCACACGACAGCCACACAATTTCACAGAGGCAGCACCACGCGTCTGAACTAATGACGTTAAAATGGACGCTCGTCTCGACTGACCCTTTTTTACGTTTTGTGAATGAAGTTTCGATTGAACATATCGTATCTACGGAGCGACGCGGCGTCACTGTACGGAGCGACGCGGCCAAGCTGATCCATCACGCGACGTCACCGGTCCTCTCGCACGATCCCATCCTAACCACGGGCACTTGGAAAGTTTCAATAAAAAATATATAGGGCCTAGTTCAAGACTATATATTCCTGTTGTTATTGCACAGTGGCGTGCGTGCGGTGTACTTGTGTGTTGCAGAGGAGCATTTGAACGACATTTACAGGAAATTATCGGCAATTATAGGCGAAAGAGAGTAGAGAAACATTATATTAAGATGCGTGGTTATTTACCATATTTTTCCTTTACTGAAACGTTCCAAGTGCCTGTGATCCTAACATCACGCTAGAGTGAACTGTCGCATGGCAATCTACACGCAATGCGAGCCGATGTTGCCATATAGACGCGAGCGCAATAGACACGTACGTACACAGCCGTCGAAGCATATACTCAATTTCGAGAGCCATACTATGGCCAACGATGTAGTTCGTGCTTAAAGTGTCGACGTCACGAATCTCCAGAAATTATTAAAAAAAATATAGTTGAAACCTTATTTTTGT
>NW_014577191.1:524000-525861 GCF_000485595.1 Priapulus caudatus | reverse complement strand
TTCAGGATAGAGCAGATGCTAGATCAACAAGAAATTTCCATGGCTGCCACAATAATTTTGCCAATGCCTCGTTTACCGCAAATGTTCGCTATATCGGCTAGCTGCGTCTGGGCGCCACACAAGAATTTTCGAATTCATGGCGGTTGTTGTTGTATCGAGCGTTTGGTTACATCGAATGCACCGGCAAATTAGGGAGTATAAAGAAGGTATATAAGCATGAAAAGTAAACAGAAACGCTAATTGTATTTTCATACATTTTATTTTGTACAAATAACACACAAATATACTACTTGCTGGTGCTCGAAATTCGTGACGTAGACAGTTTTATAATACTTTGCCAGGGCCAGCGCTCGCTCGCTGACAGCCAGGTAAACAAGCTCTCTCGTCTGGCTGCAAATCTTTCGCGCAGCGCAGTGTGCGTTGTCCTAGTTACCGCTCCGATTTCTGTTAGTCGCCGCCGGAAGGCGCGGGCAGAATGAGAAATATTGACGTAGGCCGAGACTCGTCGGTTGGAATACAATCGGCGTGTATACGATAGTGTAGTAATATGACCAGCAGGGGAAGCCGTGTGTGTTCCCCGTGCGGTCCATTCACGCGTGAACGACTTCTAATACGAGCACTTGCCCCCACAACACTGGGTTTTTACCTATAATATTGCTTTGTCACACCGGCACTACACGTGACCTACAATGTTGTTTTGTACCGCCAACACTCATTCTTTGCTCGCAGCACAGCATTCTACCTGCAATATTGCTTCAACGCTTCAACACGAGTGCAATTCCACACTAAACATTACCCGCAATATTGTTTTGTACCTCAAGATCGCCGATACGGGTACTACGCCGATTTTTATCAGCTATAGCCTAATGCTCTTTGTACCATGATAACGATCTCCTGGACGGAGCAGTATCTTAACTCCTTTCAGCAGAACTTTAAACCGTCAGCACTACTTATTTCTACTAGCTGTTATGCATTCACAGAGGAGTGTTCGGTGCAACGTCAATAAAAGACATTAGCCAGCTGCGATGTAAGGACAAAATTGCGTCCAGATGGCTTCCACGTTCAATCGCTGTTTCAAGGCCTGTGCCATTTCACATGTGTTTTCTTTTGTCTATTAGCGCTCGCTCTGTTGATATTTCTCTTTCGCATTGCCGCCATTCTTTTCCTATCGATCTGTTATTTTCTTCTCGCTCGCCAACTCGTTATTTCTTATTCACTGACTCGTATTTCAGTCACTCAATATCTGCGAATTTTCGATCAACAGAAGTAGTTGCCTACCTTCCTACACAGTTTCCTACATGTCCCTACACAGTAGCACCTACACAGTTTCCTTGTAAGATTGGTCCCATTGATTCTGTTGATGTACATAAACTATCAGTAGCTAATATTTTAGTAAACAGTACTGCAGTGACCAGTGTTAGTGACACAGCGGTCAGCAATTCAATAATCAATAGATGATCACTAGTCAGTCGACCAATATTTCAATGATCATTAGACTCCTAGTCAGTAGATCGGCGGTCATAATTTCAAAAATCAATACATCACTTGTTAGTCGATTAGTATTTCAATGATCAATAGATAACTATTTAGTAGATGAATGGTCCAGACCGCAATGATCAATAGATCAGTAGTCAGTGCATCAGTCAGTGATCAGTGTCACAGTAATGCGTAGTTCAGTTGACATTGCATCAGCAGCTATTGGTGTGTCAGCTTGAGCAGCTGCCAGGGTGCTCCCTAACACACACACACACACACACACACACACACACACACACACACACACACACACACACACGACACACACACACACACGACACGACACACACACACACACACACACACACACACACACACACACACA
>NW_014577191.1:519638-522462 GCF_000485595.1 Priapulus caudatus | reverse complement strand
GAGAGCGAGAGAGAGAGAGAGCGAGCGAGCGAGAGAGAGAGAGAGAAAGAGCGCGCTCCTTGCGCGCGGTGAGTGGGAGGGAAGTAAGGCGATCGGCAGCGAGGAAAACATAATGGGCGCGCGAGCAGTGTAGGCGGAATTAATGACGAATGCACGCTGAAAATTCCGCATCATAGCCGCGACAACACGACAAGATTAGGACCGAGAGAACACGCGTGGGGTGCGTGAGCGGTCCGTGAGGAGGGGGGAGGCGTCTCCGCCGACGATCGCGTGACAGAGAGGGGGCGCTGCGTATCGATCCACAGCCGAGAAAATCGTCGTCGTCGTCGTCGTCATCCTCGTCGTCGTCGTCGTCGTCGTTATCGTCGTCGTCGTCGTCGTTGTCGTCGTCGTCGTTATCCTCGTCATCGTCGTCGTCGTTCCGTGGCCAGTCATTCCTCCGCTAGGCTACAGTGCGTCGCAGCAACGCCGCCGGGAGATGCCGTCGAATATTCATCACATTCTGCCTCAGCCGAATGAAATGAGAGTGCGAACGGCGGAGGCGCAGTTGTTTTAATTGTATCAATTATATCTACGGCACGTCGTCACCGACTCGCACGCACACTTCGTGAGGTCGTCACGGCATAAGCCTCGTTCACACGAGACCTCGTATTTATGAAATACGGTATTTGCGAAATACCGAATCTGAGACAAATACGCGACCGAGCGTTCACACGCTGATTCGCGGCTTCAGAAATGCCGTATTTGCGAGCTGCGAGCTGCTTTAGTACACTGGAAAAAAAGCATTGCGTTCAAAAGCGAACAATCAAGCGAACAATGCGAAATAAACAATGCAATGCGCACCAACTGCCGATAAAATACGTAGACTGGTCCACTCTCGACAGTTCCACTCGCGTTACACTGGAACTGTCGAGCGCGGACCAGTCTATAAAATACGCGGCTTCAGGAATACGGTATTTAGCGTTCACACGAGGAAATGCGCGGTCGAAGAGATCCGGTATTTCTCAAGCACGGCAAATTATTCGGGGTCTGGGAAGCCGCGTATTTCAACAAATACCGGATCTGTTTAGATACCGTATTTCTTGGACCGCGCATTTTGCCTCGTGTGAACGCTAAATACCGAATTTCTCAGCTCCGTGTGAACGCGGCTATAATCTCGTGGAAATCGAAACCGAAAGCGACGGTGACGTGCGAGGGGAGCAAGGTGATAGTGTAAGTATGGAAAACCTCGTCGGGTTAGTGTTGTTAGGGTTCGGTTTAGTCCAGGAATTCGCCGGCGCACGTGCTAATGAGAAAATCCCGCATTAGATTCATAAACGCACCAAGTAGGGGGCCTACGCGTGACGAGCACAAGCACCCAGTCTAATCACAGATGCCTCAGCGCATGAGGTCGTGACCGAGCGGACAGACGATCTCAGTGCCGACCTCGGTGAGAACAAACGCAAGGTCACAGACGAGGTCACGAAGGCAGGGCAATGAACGAGGTCACAGGTTGATGTCACGATCGGGGATTGAAGACACAGATCGATTTCACTATCGTTACTGCACAACAAAAAAGGTCGCGGCCAGGAGTCGTCGTTCCAGAACAACAGCAATGGCAACGTGACTTGAAATGCGCACACGCGCGCCCACGGGGTTTCGCAGCCGCATGTAATGTATATCAGATCGTAGCGACGACAGGTGCCTCATCGCAACCATCGTCTGTACGCCGCTATCACGGATCGTCGCGGGAAATTACTCGGCGACAAAAGAGCATTTCTTACACTGACTCGGATCCCACGTGCCGGCAATACGATGCTCGGCACAATTATGCGTGTTTGTCCGCGACGGCAGGAAATTGCGAACGTTGATCCATGCTCTAACATTGCGTGGGAGACGTTGAAACCTATATTATATAAGCTCCAGATAATATGCGAGATTGGTGTAACTGGTCGCACGTACACACACGCGCCCACATCGCACGTAGACACGCACGCGCACGCACGCACGCACGCACGCACGCACGCACGCACACGCACGCACACACGCACGCACGCAATCGCGCACGCACGAATGCACGTACACCTACAGCCCCCTGCGGCGCTGCTTAACCGCACACGAAAGACGATCGTTACCGGACAGGTGCTGATATGGTACTGACGGCAATTACGACGATGATGACGATGACGATGACGACGATGATGTTCATGACAGAGATTATCTGCGTGTTAAAGCAGTCGGCGACGGCAATGATAAAGATGACACCGATAAAGATGACGATGATGACTACGAACGAATGTAATCTGTATTAATTGAATTAATTTCCACGTGATTACGATTTGTAATTAATTAATTGTTGTTAAATGTTGCAAATTAATTAATTCCACGTGATTAAACTGTTGTTAGAAAATTCCTAACTAGAATATGGAGTCCTGAAGATCTGAAGATTCCTGAAAGTTCCTGATTACTTGTATCAAATTTTGTCACAATTCCCAATATGATTCGCAGCTAAACAGATATCAGCGTATAGTCATCAGCCTCGTCTACACGACGAACCTTAACTCGAGTTAAGCGTTAACTCGAGTTAGCGATTATGTAGCGTCTACACGACAACACCCGATAGCGATTGTTACCGATTTATTATGCATGCGTGCGTGCGTGTGTGCGTGCGTGCGTGCGTGTGTACGTATACGTGCGTGCGTGTGCACGTACACGTGCGTGCATGCGTGAGTGCGTGCGTGCGTGTGCACGTACATGTGCGTGCATGCGTGCGTGCGTCCGTGCGTCCGTGTGTGTGCACGTACACGTGCGTGCGTGCGTGCGTGCGTGCGTGCGCGTCGTGTGC
>NW_014577191.1:509276-516825 GCF_000485595.1 Priapulus caudatus | reverse complement strand
AGAGAGAGAGAGAGAGAGAGAGAGAGAGAGAGAGAGAGAGAGAGGCGGAGATAGTTGGATCTGTCAGGAAGCCATGCGATCTAGCGTGAAAAGCACGCAAACAATGCGCTCGCATATACAACAGTCATGCAACGTATAAAATGAGATCGTCTCTAATTACGCGTGTCGATTGTTGTCGGCGCGGCCCGCCGAAGAAACGAAACGCGTGCACAACGCAAGTACGCCGAGCTCGTCCTCATCTCGACATCATAATTATTCCTCTATCACCGCCACAAACATCGGCGAGCTACGGTAGGGAAGCGAGCGAACGATGAATGAATGGCGACGTAATTGGGAGCGGGGACGATACGGCGACGTCGTCGACACGCGCGCCACGCGAGTCGAATGCTAATGAGAGTTCATGTCTGCGCACAATGGACGAGGGCTGGCCGCGTGTACGCATGTAATATGTTAGCATAACAGCGAGACACATTGAAGTCGAAGGAAATTAACGAAAGGCCAGCGATTAAACTAATAAGCGCGTCAACGCGAGTATCGTCTCGGGAAGCAAGCGATCGCGACCACGTCTCGGCTGGATATAGCAACGTCAAAGCCGCACCCTCACGGCGTCTCACCGCCAGATTGGGGGTGTCGCGCAGACCCCAACCTTGCTGACGCGGTATATATACTAGTATCCGCGCTGCGAGAAACTCAAAAACAAAAAACAAAAAGTGTACTTGCGCCGCTATTTCTGTTCCGGCGTTTCCGCGAATCTGGAACTTTCGCTCTCGCCTTGGCCGTAAACGTTCGGCGGCCCTCCCCACCCGCAGCGCGCGTGTTCTCTATCCTCAGCCTCGTCCGGGATGCGGCGGCAGTGTGGATGATGGGGGTGGGGGTAGTAAATCCGCATCCCGCCGTACATAGACGCGGTGCTGAAGCCAACCTGTCTGCGAGCGGCGAGGTGACGATAAATCACGTCAGACTCGAAGCGCGGTGGTCGTAAACTGTTTATCTGGCAACGCGCCGAGGCGAGGCGCTGATGGCGTCGCTCGTAAATCAGTCGTCAACGAAACATCAGCGGCATCAGCATCAGCATCATCGACATCAGCATCATCAACATCAGCATCATCAACATCAGCATCATCAACATCAGCATCATCAACATCAGCATCATCGCCATCAGCATCATCGACATCAACATCAGCATCAGCATCATCGACATCAGCATCATAGGTATCAGCATCAGCATCATCGGCATCAATAGCAACAGCACCTCAGCTTCAGCAGCACCAATAGCAGCAGCATAACCCCAGTAGTGCGTCAACATCAACAGCATGTAGTAATCAATCATCATCAGCAACAACAACAACAACAACAACAACAACAACAACAATAATAACAACAACAGCGCAGCAGCAGCAGCTGCAGCAGCAGCGAAGCAGTCTCGACATACTGCACACGTCGACAGTGCAGTCTGTAAACATCAGTAAGAGATGTGAGAGTAGAGAGTAGGGACAGCGACGGACGAGGCCGTAAACCTTACAGTACAGCTGATAGAGAACAACTACGAGTCTGATCGCGCATCGACACGGCTGCACGAAACACAGTCATTACACGTAGATAGCTTGCGAAGGTAGCTGTAAGACTTCCTTGTCAGGGGACGGGTCTATTGCTACTTGAGTTATCGGAACACGCGCTTCACTGCTGGCTGACTAGGAGAGACTGACACATTACAACCCGCGAGAAGCATCGAACTGGTGGAGTTTCCCTGTGAGAATAAATCACTCGCTCTCGGATATAGAATGAGTTGTTATCCCTAGACATTTACTTCTCGTGTCAAGCCAAAATTTTAAATTCTGTCTTACAAAAAACATCTCCTAAACCCGAGCCAGTATATAGCATATTTTCGTTCTCAGCTCTTGTTCGTTGCTCTACGACGTCCTATCACAAACATTGCACTATTCTACATTATACTATCTCGCATTATGCCGTTCTATCATGCTATCTCACACTGTACCGTTCCATCACACTACCTCATATTCTACCGTCCTCTCATGTTTTCTCATACTGTACCGTATCCATCACGTTATACGTATTGCCACCGCTGCATACGGTCTCTTATGTACATAAGAGATTACGATATGTCAGAGAATGATGACGAATCGCTGCTCATTTCTTCTCACCCCTTCGTCTGGCCATCCATCAAAAACTCACAGATCAATAGCAGCAAAGGTGATGAGAAAGAAATCTCTGCAAATCTTCAATCACATCGGTGCCACTGCTAACGAACAATGTAATTAGTGGCAGCGCTAATGGCATGGCACGCATGTCAAGCGGGTAGATATAAACGACACTCTGTCGAGACGAGATTTGACCTTTGATGATTGACCTTCAATTTCCTTGCTCAACCTCATCGTTATGGAAAAGTTAGTGCAGTGCGTGTGTTAACGCGCGTAGCACGAGGGAAGACTAATTACCCTCAATATCTATAACAATTAGTTGTCATTAATGCGTGCTTTCGTCCGAAGCGACGCAGATACGTGCATTCAACACTGTCATCGTCATCGTCACCATCACTGCCATCGCCATCATCACTAGCACTGTCACAGCCATCACCGTCGTCACTGTCATCGTCACCGTAACCATTGCTGCCACCGTCACTACCATCGCCACCATCACCAGCACCATCACCAACACCACCGTCACCACCCTCAACAGCGCCACCACCTCTACCCGTGTTGCCCTATCTCATTCTCTGTGGGCAGGCGCATTTGCCCTGGCTTGCATAGTCAGTGTTCTAAGGTTTGATCACGACAGACCGCAGATCTACGCGTGCTACCTGCGCGACTTACTAAACATGGTCAAACACTAGCGCGTCCACAAAGCGCTCATATGTGGAGCGACGGCGACTGACGTACAGGAAATGGAGCGAGGCGACAATAGCAGCGGGGGTGGTATGTGTGCGGACGACTGGCGGCGGCGGGGGGAGGGGGTCGCTGAGCGGCTGCGCCGACAGCCGGGGGAGGAGGAGGGGAGGAGGAGGGGAGGATAGGGGAGAAGGGAGGAGGGGAGGAGGGGAGGAGGCGGGGATAAAGTCAGCAGCGGCGGCACGGCGAGAAAAACATGTTTACTACGAGATATACGCCGCGGCTCATTTATCGCGAAAATTTGATTTCACTCCATCAGCGATTCAGAGAAAACGAATTGATCGCTCGACGTCGGCATCGCGTCGCCGCGGCTGGCGGCCACGTTGTGCATGTCTGCTCATGATCGACGAAACGCGAGCGCGCAGCGCGTCGTAAGTGACGCAGATCGCAGCCGACGCTACGGCCGAACAGTGGCGACGAATCATCGAGCACGCCAATCATCGTGCGTCGACGATCATGCTAAAACAAAGTATCGCAAAGCAAATGTCAGCAACGATGCGGCACATGCACCGTCCATGGCGACGGAGTTCTTCGTTTCCCACGAGAGATAACGTTCGAACGACGGCAGAGTTGCAAGTGCGACGTCGTGGCTACAGTGGCTTTGATTAGGATAATGGCGTAGATATAGAATTTAGCACTGAGAGGCACTGACTTTAATAATAGCGCGAGTATTAAAGTTATTAAAATTTACAACTTATTAAAATTTGCCCTTTTCAAAGACGTCTATTAGCCCAAACTCACCATGAAACCTCGCGCTTTCAGTATCCATACCGACCTTGGAGTTTTCTTAACATGTATGGGGGTTTTACATAGATTAATGCGATGTTTCATTCTTATTTTTCTCCTGCCGAGCCAAGTAGTCACACAATAACAGCGCAACGCAAGAATGTAAGAATTAGTCTTAAACACACTAATCTACTACAAAGCATTCATCGTTAAGCGCATGTTGTTAACGAAAGTCTAATATTGCGATAGTCGCCATGAATGAGGCCTTTTGAATCATTTTCATGGCGAGCTTTAGCAAATAGAAGCTTATAAAATAAGCCAATTTTGATGATCGTTGAGTTGCACAACGTCAGTGGCAATACATTTTCGACGATATGCGGAGAAACTGGCATTCTCCCTTGAACTCTACTCGGTCTATATGCACATAGAAACCAACTGTTACTGTATCTTGCGTCTAACCCTCGACTTCGCTTCACAAATCGACAATCTACGAGCAGCTGCAGCCGCTCCGTTAAACGCGCAGCTTCGTACAACATACACATGTAGCCTACATAGCCGCGAAGGCCGTGTAAAACCCGCAATTACATGACATCGCCGACTTTCCCGCACCCGTCGCGTTACAAGTGCCATTAAAGGAGCGAGTAGGGCTGGCCAGCGCACTTCAAATAAAAACTATTGCGCCGGCAAATAGAGACATTTTTTTCCCGCAGTAAGAGTAAGTTCATCCACTAGCCGTATAGAGCGCATTATGCATGGCGTATAAAACGTTTTAACCAATCAGGATCGCGGTGTTACGTGTAACTTAATAAATAATGGCGCATTTCTATTCTTTCAATAAATATTACCGCCGTGAAAACAACTTCAATGGAATTAAACAATTAATTCTCTAGTCTAGACGGTGGTCACCTATAGATGAGAGAGGGAGCTAAGGAACAACTATTGCATGAGGGGGAGACGCTGTCTCTACATGTGACTCGCGAGGCGTGGGGTCGGACTTGAGATACTGCCGTGAGTCTGCAGTTTATGCTGGCTGGGATAATCGCGGTGGAATAATATGGCGCCCGCAGCACCCGATTCAGTCAATTAGTTGTTGATTCGAATTTCACAATGTCGCAACGACAAGTGACGCGTATATTCAAGCGATCATTGAAACCATCACGAAAGAACACCCGATGTATATATAAATAAATAAATAAATAAATATATATATGCTATAGTATATTTATAGCATGTATTGTGAGTGGTTGAAGGATCGGTTCATTACACCTCAGCGTCGTGCGTCGTTATTGTACACAGCCTAAATCGCACATCGCACAAAATACATCGAACGCTTCCTTGCATACAAAAACTGTTATGAAACACTTTTATTGTCATCATTGCTGCACAATTACAGAAACATAGTAATTGACATGCTTTCAGTAATTTAAATGTGTTCATAAAAACAGTGTCTCAACATAAAGGAAAAACAGTATCGATTTCAAACACGACTCACGAGTTTTATTTAAAGGGACAGTAGCCTCTAGGATTTTACTGCATACAACTGTACTTACTGTATAACAAATCGTCTATACCCACACGTATTTGTTACCAGATACCTAGTTTAATTGTTATAATTAATTACACATCAACGCTACGAAATTTGAACGGCGCCATGATACCCGCGACCGTGCTGCCACCCCGAATAAGTTGCGTATTTGACCATTTATTTTGCAGGTTACAGACCGAGGGCTAATCACAAAAGTGCAATTATATTTATACCTAAATGCTATTTAACCGAACGATATTCATTTTAGGGCAAATTTATCCATATTATAACTGAAACTATATGTCGTTTATAATATATTACAATCCTTTTGCTTTTTAAATGAATAAATAAGAAACACCCTCGGTCTGTAGCCCTTGGCTGGAAAGTGGTTTTGCGCAACTTATCAGATCGTGCGCTTTGAGTGGCGCCACCGTCGTTGTAATCAAACTGTAGTCGTTAGTTTTAAAACATTTTTTAATAATATTTCTAATGGTGATTGAACCATGAAACTTTTTATGTAGCGTAATTACAACCTAAATTAGCTGAAAATAACCCTAGAACCTAGAGTAAACTCTCCCTTCCGTAACGTACGTAATTTCATCACGACAGACGTTTCAACTAACTCGATTGAAAAATGAATGCATTATTAATTTCCACAAGTTAATAACTTCATATCAATTTCGCAAAATAATTCTAATCGCATTGTTTGTATGTGAAAAACACGTTATCTTTCTTCATCCCGGTCGCTGGCATCCCAGAGTAAACCTCTCCCAGAACAGCGAGTCATTGTGCGACTCAGATCCTGTAAAACGTCTTACTTTCAACACCAAGAGCCCGTTGCCAGAAACAAAAATAGTCTTAATATTAATCTTAACATTACGTTTGGCTTGCAGACCGGACCCATATATATACAGTGCATATGAGAAACTCGTAACTTTGCTATGCTCCTGTCAACAGTCTATGAGAAAAAGTCAATGTCAAGACTAATGTCAAGACTAATTTGGTTTCTGACAACGGGCCCCAACCTTTCAACATCCCGTATAAAACCATCGCGTTTTTGTCAAGCGACGACCAAATAACCACCAAAATTGTGTCTATACAGATTTGAATGGTTTCTGAAGTAAAGCGATCTTTCACTACCACACACCCATATAAAAAGGTGTGCACATGTATCGTGTATTGCTTCTTGCCACCTGAATTTGCTTGAAATTTCGAATCATATACGAAATCCGTTTGCAAAATCCGATAGAGAAAGATTCTTTCGGTGTGAGCGACTGACTGACTATTCACGTTGTATCTTTTCCGCACAGATACTCTTTCCCTCTCCCCTTCGCTTTCTTTCTCCACCCTCTCAATCGCACTCTCCACACTTGCTCTCTCTCGCTCTCTCTCTTTCGCTCTCTCGCTCTTTCTCGCTCTCTCTCGCTCTCTCTCTCTCTCTCTCTCTCTCTCTCTCTCGCTCTCTCTCTCTCTCGCTCTCTCTTGCGCTCGCTCTCGCGCGTTGTTAGACAACAATCTGTTATCTCGAGGCAATCTAGCGCTCCGATTGATCGACGTTAGCAGCCGTTAGACATGAACAGCGAAATGCGGTAAACACACTGCTGCGAAATATACTCAGTGTTGCACTTAAATAAGCGACATTAAAGAAGCGGCGTCTTATAGTGACAAAGACATCTTTAGAAAGGCAGAGAAAAAGAAAGAGAGAGGGGGGGAGATGAAGACAGAGAGACAGACAGACAGAACGAGAGTAAGACAGAACGAGAGTAAGTGTGAGAGAGAGAGAGAGAGAGAGAGAGAGAGAGAGAGAAAAAGAGAATGTGGCGTTTGTGGGAGGGAGCGCGCGCATGCGAGGGCGACAGAATGGACCAAATTGAGGAAGAGAGAAAGAGAGAAAGAGAGGGGGAGAGAGGACGGAAGAGATTTCACTTTCGCACGATACGCGCGCTTCCACGCTATTATCCATGTATTTATTGCATACGAGCTATAAATCTTTCCTCGGAGGATATGCGTATAAATCACCCATAGATGAAACTTCTAGGGTCATAAATTTTGGCTACACAGCGTTGTCATGTAAATAGCCAGATGACGCCGAGCAACTAAATATGGATTATTTCTCCAACCACACAGTCAAGGCACTCGCCGCTCGCGTCCATTTATTCGCCATTAACAACCAACAACGCAAGAAAATAAAATCAGCCGCTCTCTGACTCTGAATGGTCCGTATATCAGCCACGAGACCTGCGCGCGCAGTTCACCAGCGCGCGTCACAGCGGCCAACAGCGCCACTTGGCGGCCGGACTAGCGAGTCCGCGTTATGTACACACACACACACAGACACACACACACACACACACACACACACACACGCACGCACGCACGCGCACACGCACGC
>NW_014577191.1:503978-509035 GCF_000485595.1 Priapulus caudatus | reverse complement strand
TTTAACCACCTGGTCACTGGCGAATGTTCTGTTTTTTTAATACATTTTTTTTTATTTTTTTTTTTTTATTACCTCACGTATGTTTACATATCAGTCACTAGTTTATTTCCCTTTTGCGGAAATGTTGTTCAGCAGCTTCGATTATGTCATAAAGTTGTGTTGCGAAACGAGAATATGTAAAGCGAAACTAGAAAAGCAACAGCGCTTATCAACAATTCCAAGTTAGTCATAAGCATAAGGCCCATAGAAAAACGAAAAAAGAAAATAAATTTAATGTAACAACTGTTTGGCTTATGACAGTATTCATATTTAGCACAGCAAAGTGAATTCTCAATTCACCACATACGCTAGTCGCACGCACACGGCACGACAACACGCAGCGCAACACATACACACACACACACTACAATTCACACACACACACACACACGTCGGCACACGCACAATAGAACATGCATGAACCGACAGTAAAACAGGTGAAGACCCCCTGCTGTGATGAATTTACACCCAACGTCCCGTTGAGGAGACCCGATAGTGTTCCTACTAGGGCGGTCGATAAACACATGCGATCATGTCATAAACTGTGCATTTGCGCAACTGCTTCGTCTCTTGCAACTCTTTTATTATGTTCTTAGATTGCGAAGCACACGTATACGAGCACACATGCATGTACTGGCACCACACGTACATGCAAGAAGAAACGTCTATGCACTGATACGTTCGCAGGCGCGCGTGTATGTGTGCGCGTGTACACGTGTCTGCAGCACGCGCACACGCACATACACGTAATTGTGTCGGCCAGCACTGTTGTAGATATGCGTTACATGTACGGCTCACACTGTCTGCGGCACATGTACTCTCACGTCTGTCTGCGTCTGGCTTCAGACAGGTTGCCTATACTCATCATAGGCAGGCGGGAAGAAAGCGTTGCTGGCATAGCTGCAGATGTGGCCGTGCGTGCGTGTGTGTTTTTTGCAACGCGTTAACTCGCTCGCGCTGCTTTTGCTCAAAATTCGGCGTGTTCAGTTCCAAGTTCGCTCACTAATAGTACAATGCCCGGATTACGCGATGGCTAACCCTAGACCGTTAGTCAACCCATGAAAATGCTCGCAAACATAGGGCCTAGGCAATAACCAATCAAGCAGGCCTATATGATTTGGAACTATACGCACAATGTATGCCATGCAATATTATGCCATGTGCTTACTAATTGGCCTTAAACCTAATATATATATATATATATATATAATACTGACAAAACGTGTAGCTAGGTAATCGCGGACCCTGAAAACGATTACAAGCTGGACAAGCACAGGCCATCATATAGGGCCTATATATAGAGTGCATCGTGAATAGCATACATGTGAGACCTAAGAGAGATCTGATGTCGGATCGCCACGCCTCTCCACCGCCGAGACAAGGAAATCTACTCTCTCCTCAGGTTTCCCAGTCTGCAGCTAAGAGTCTCACTATCTGCGCTCGATACTCGCTCGATGAAACCCTGCCGCCCGCCTGTTCACGTACAAAAATACACCGCAGCACGGCGGAATCGAAGGCTTGATTAGAATAACTGCGGCACAGGCACGCTGCCAAAGCGTCGAGTGAGTTTGCATCTAGCTAGGCAGGCGCATCGGTGTCGGAAATCTAGCTCGCCGTTATTACAATCTGGCGCTACTTACAGCCGTCCCCAGCGGCTGGTCTAATGTTACAGACAGCAGTCCATTACTACTCACTCGCCTGGCCGCTTCGCCGAGTAATTTCGCGGAATACTGCCGATTCCCGCCGTAAAATCTCCGCCGTACGTGATCATGAGAAGCCGCTTTTTGTTACAGTAACAGCCGCATGCAGCAGCCTCGTTGTCCGTTCCTTGGCGCTCTTTGCTTCCTTCCCCTGCGCGCGCTCCAGTCGCAGGCGCAGGAGTGCTGCATGCACGCGCTAAGAACAACGCGGGAGGTTTCCGAGCGTGTGTATGAATCTTACACGATCGTGATGTTTATGAATGTATATAGAGGCGGGTGTAGCCGTGGCTATAGGCGCAGACGGAGGTCCCGAGGGTGTCGCCTATGACGACGACGACGATGATGATGACGATGATGATGATGATGATGATGATGATGATGACGATGATAGTGATGATGATGATGATGATGATGATGATGATGATGATGACGATGATGATGACGATGATGATGATGATGATGATTATGATGATACTTGCGCTCAACCTCGTTAGACGCGTTTTTAATTACGCCAATTAAAAATTAACGTCCCGCTCTCGAAGCGTGTAACGGCGCGCGAGTACGATATACTACGTGCGCGCACGCCCACGGCCCGCCTTCATAAATTATGAAGAGCCATGCGAACGTTGAGTTTACCTGCTCGTGGAATTACGCATTCGGAATCGAGTACTCACTCGTTTATCATATATCAGCACGCGCAAACAGTGGCCAAGGATGCGGCGACGGCGACGCACGAGCGTGCGCGCGCAAATAAATTCTGTCGTCGCGCTGAGATTTATGAACGCTGGGAATGATTCGACGGACGCACGCGCGCGCGCGCATACCACGCCGTTACGCCGGAATCCGCGCCCGCCAAATCTCTCCGGCTCTCTCGCTCATTCGCTCGCAGCTGCGTGCACACGTACGCAATCGGCGGGGCAGTCGACGTAGCACAGACGGCAGCGAGGCCCCAACTGAATCGCAACTCGGATTAACTATACGCTGTCTGAATGCATGTCTCGAAAGAAGCCCTCAAAAGCGACATCATCGCAACGACACTGTCACACCTGCTCGACGAAATGTCAAAGCAGCAATCACGGCGTGCCAATGCAAATCTGCGCCGACCTGCTGACGTCATCAATGCGCGCGCGGCGGCGGCGGCGGCGGCGGAGGGGAGGGGGGGGAGGAGGCTGACACACACTGATGCGGCGCTCATGATGCGCGACGGCGTTTTTGCTAATAAGATTTTAGTCACGATCGTTGAAAGTGTCCCGTCACCTTATCAACCTATATATATATATATATTATTTATATTATATATATATATAGCGTGAAAAATCCACGCGACCCGTGCTTCGCGGGGGAACAACACGTAGACTTCTGTACTTCCCGCTGGCTTTCAGGGTCTGAAAACCCTCCAGATATCGTCATAGCAAAGTAGCGGGCAGATGTCGTGTCCTCGCATCAAAGATGAGCCAATACAGCGTAGCAATACAGCGTAGCAATACAGCGTAGCGATACAGCGTAGCAGGTTCGATGTAACTCTGTTTTTATTAACTCGAACACATACAAATATATACATACTATATACCGCCTAGGTAACCATGCCTTTCAGTTTCAATCTCGCGCTCTCGCATGCGTCCGTTGCGCCAGGAGTCATTATGGAATGTGCCGAACCCGCATACTAAGCGTGTGCGAGACTAATACCTGAATGGATGTAGCGGGAATAGCTCATATATAGCTAACGGGGATTTTTACTCAATGCCGACAACAGACGCAGCTTGGAAATTAATAATATTTTGCCGTATCCAACATTTCAATCCGAGGACACTGTAAATCACACGGAAACGCTGTTTCACCCCAAAGAAGAAATCAGCCGAGGGTAAAGACGCAGATGCAGCATCGCTGGCTAAAGTAGCACTTAGACGGTTCAGGCAGGGGCAAGTAAGGGAACACTATAGGGAGGAATTTCTGTTTACTGCCATCTCCATTTACTTTTCGAGCTTCGGCTGCACCAGCAGGCAACAACAAACCCAAAACCCACACGTACTTCAGCTGAAGCTCAATCGAGTTTCACCACACACAGCACCATGCACCGCAAGCACACGTACACGCACACACACACGTGTACACGCACGCAAGCGCACGTACACGCACACACATACACACACACACACACACAGACACACACGCACGCACGCACGCACGCACGCACCGCACGCACGCACGCAGCACGCATACAGCACACCAACACACACATACACACACACCACACACACACACACACAGCACACACACACACACATACTACACACACACACAACACACACACACGATACACACACTAGTTCTAAGCTCTTTGGGTGGGGGGGGGGTGTTCGTGTACATGACTCTTTTAGAGCAAAACCTTATATTTTCTCATTCCGTATGGTAAGACTCTCAAAAAAAGTTTTGGTAACACTTCTGGGTCAAGTACGTTTTTTCTGTACAGCTAATTATTTGATTTTCGGTTAGGCGCCAAAGTGAAAAAATGACAATATTGAAATTTCAGAGCATAAATATTTATTGAGCAACCATAAACTTTCAAATTGCACTAAATTACATTGAATGAGTATTACTAATAACTTTCTAGCATGATTTGTTGCCATAAATTTTGTTTCATGGTACGAAATGGCTACATTTTGCTCAATTTTAGCCAAAAAATTGCCAAAAATCGAGTTCACTTTGAAAGTAGCTCTAAGTATGATTGCTTCTCACTCACCCAATATTGTAGCTAGCGCTACCAAAATTGGCCAAAAGTTTCCTTATTAAGTGCTCTAAGTGACCCCTTCAAAAGATGCTTCCCCGCTCTATATGATGCACAGGAGGGGGCTATTGTAACTCAGGGTCAACCTTACCCCCAAATAGCGCCTTTTGCGAATTTCGTCAAATGATGATAACTCCGTAAGTAAGTGACATAGGAAGTTGATTTTGTGGCAACATATAGGTTTTTTGACACCAAGGAATTGATTGAAACCATTATTATACATTTTGGAGTTCACCTAACTAGAAAAAGTATAAGATATCTGCCAAAAGCGATAATTAAACACGAATTGTCCCATAGAAAGATGATTGAAGGATATACATGCATCATAGAACTGTACAGGTGGACGCTTTAATGAAAAATAATGCCTAGGTATAAACTAGTCTAACATATTCCTTGTTACCATGCTCAGTTATAAATATATACAATGTATCTACCCTAACCGAACTTGATACAAGAACAACTGAGCATGCTAGACAACATAGCAGAACCCAACCTAATCCTATCAAACAATTGGGTTTTTACAATCATGTGGT
>NW_014577191.1:490818-503968 GCF_000485595.1 Priapulus caudatus | reverse complement strand
ACGATATACTACGTGCCGCGCACGCACCACCGGCCCGTCTTCAATAAATTATGAAGACCATGCGAACGTTGAAGTTACCTGCTCGTGGAATTTACGCATTGATGAATCGAGTACTCATCGTTTATCAGATATCAGCACGCGCAAAACAGGTGGCAAGCGCTGGCGGCGACGGAGCACGCCCGACGGTGCGCGCGCAAATAACAGTCTGTCCGTCGCGCTGAGACTTTATGAACGCTGGGGAATGATTCTGACGGAACGCACGCGCGCCGCGCGCATACCACGCCGTTACGTCGGAATCCGCGCCGCCAAAATACTCTCCGGCTCTCGTCGCTCATCAGCTCGCAGCTGCGTGCCACACGTACGCAATCGGCCGGGCAGTGAGTAGCACAGACGCCGCGAGGGCTCCAACTGAATCGCCCAACTAGGATTAACTATTACGCTGCTCTGATGCATGTCTCGAAAGAAGCCTCAAAAGCGACATCATCGCAACGACACTGTAACACCTGCTCGACGAAATGTCAAAGCAGCATCACGAGCGGCCATGCCCCAAATCTGCGCCGACCTGCATGACGTCACCAATGCGCGGCGGTCGCGGCGGCGCGGCGGAGGGGGGGGGGAGAGCTGACACACACTGATTTCGGCGCTCATGTGCGCGACAGCGTTTTTGCTTAATAAGTTTAGTCACGATCGTTTTGAAAGTGCTCCGTCCACCTTATCGAACCGTATAATATATATATATATATATATGTATATATAGTGGGTGCGTGAAAAATCACCGGCGGCGTAGCGATTCGGGGTCGGCGACTCAAACCTACGGTGCGGACAGTGTGTACTGGGGTTTTCAGGCGTGAAAACCTCCAGAATCGTCAAGTAGCAAAGTAGCAGAGATGTTTCGTAGTGCCTCGCATCAGGATAGAGCAATACAGCGTAGCAATACAGCCGTTATAGCAATACAGATAGCTAAATACACGCCGTAAGCAATACAGCGTAGCAAATACGAGCGTAGCAGGTTCGATGTACCTGTCTTTGATTATTAACTCGAAACATGCCTTTCAGTTTCAATCGCGCGCTCTCGCATGCGTCCGTTGCGCCAGGAGTCATCTATGGAATGTGCCGAACCCGCATTACTAGCGTGTGCGAAGACTAATACCTGAATGGATGTAGCGCGGAATTAGCTATATAGCTAACGGGGGATTTTACTCAATGCGACAACAGATGCAGCTGAAATCTAATAATATTTTGCCGTATCCATGCGAAAAACCTTCAATCCGAGAACTGTAAATCACACGGAAGCTGTTTCACCCAAAGAAGCAAATCAGCCGAGGGTTAAGACGTAGATGCAGCATCGCTGGCTAAAGAAGTTAGCAGCTTAGACGGTTCAGCAGGTCAAGTAGCGGAAACTAAGGAGGAATTTCTGTTTACTGCCATCTCCATTACTTCTTCGAGCTTCCGGCTGCCACACCAGCAGGGCAACAACAAACCAACACACGTACTTACAGTGAAGCTCATCGAGTTTCAGCCACACACACACATGCACGCAACGCACACGACATACCAACGCACACAACACCGTGGAACACGCACGCAAGCACAACGTCACCGCACACACATACACACACACACACACATAGGACACCACACGCACGCAGCACGCACGCACGCCGCACGCACGCATACACACACACACACCACAACACACACACAACACACACACACACACACAAACACACACACACAACATCACACACAACCACACACACACCACACACACACACACACACACACACACCACACCACAACACACACACACACATACACACACTAGTCTAGGCTCTGGGGGGGGGGGGGGTTCGTGCTACATGACTCTTTAGAGCAAAACCTTATATTTCTCATTCCGGTATGTAAGACTCTCAAAAAAGTTTTAGAACACTTCCGGGTCAAGTACGATTTTTTCTGTACAGCTATTATTTGATTTTCGGTTAGCGCCAAAGTGAAAAATGCACAATAATTGAAATTTCAAGAGCATAAATATTTACTGAGCAAGCCATAAACTTTTCAAATTGCACTAAATTACACTTTGATATGAGTATTACTATATTAACTTTCTTCAGCATGATTTGTTGCCATAATTTGTTGCTTCTCATGGCTACGAAATGCACATGCTCAATTTAACCAAAAAAGCCAAAAATCGATTCACTCTTGAAAGTAGCTCTAAAGCTATGATCTGCTTCTACACTCACCCAATATTCTAGCTAGCGACTACCAAAATTGGCCAAAATAGCTTATTAAATGCTCTAAGTAGACCCTTCAAAACGAGGCTTCCCCGCTCCTATATGCATGCCACAGGAGGGGGCTATTGTAACTCGAGGGTCAACCCTCAACCAACCAAATAGGCCTTTTGCCCGAATTTGTCAAATGATGACTAACTCGGAAGTAGTAGTGACATAGAAGTTGATTTATGCTGGCAACATATGAGGTTTTTATGACACCAACGGAATTGATGGAAACCCATTATATACATTTTGGAGTTTCACCTAACTAGAAAAGTACAAGATATCTTGCCCAAAAGCGATAATTAAGACACGAATTGTCCCTATAGAAAAGATGAATTGAGGTATACATGCATCATTTAGAACTGTACAAGTGACGCTTTTAGTGAAAAATAATGCCTAGGATATAAGACTAGAACATATACATAATTCCTTAAGATAATACCATGCCCTCAGTTATAAATATATACATTGTATTCTACCCTTAACCGAACTTGATACCAAGACAAGCTGAAGCATGCTGACAACATATCAGAAACCAACCTAATCCTATCAAACAATTGGTGTGTTTACAAATCCATTGTGGTATAATGTTTTCCGCACTTACAAAATTTACCATCATTTACCCCAGCATTTCTACATGGGCAAGTTGACATTTGCAACACTTAGCACAATGCACAGGAGACTGACCCAAGGAGGCGCGAGCGCGTTTCCACGAGTGCGGATACCAGCTGTTTCTTGCGTCGTTCAAATAGCCACAATCCTCTGGCTTAGCTGTCGAAGTTTTTCAGGGTCGAGGTGGCACTCAAGGCATGGTGATGGGTAGGCACTTGTAAGAATTCAGGCTTGGTATGAGTAGGGTCCCGACCAGTCTGCTGGCTTACCGCTGTGGAGAGAACCACTCCCTTTTTGCTTTTTTGGGGGGAAAGTGGGGAAAAAAACCCCTTTTACTTGGCGCGCGCTCCCCGAATTACTTTCAAAAGGAAAAACACTAGATTGCTACTCTTTTCAAGTACCCATTCACTAAGTAGACTTGCTCGCGCTTGCGAGTCATGGTCGGAGAGGGTTGGTAATTCCCCGAAAGTGTTTCAGCAACTTTTCAGGCTCTTGCGCTTTAGAGCCTGTCTTCTTATTGTACCAACTTTGCTCGCTGGTTATGTCACATCCCTGTACGACTGTGTATAGCCCCGCAGTACGCCACAGAGCCGAATTACCCAGGCCGCTGGAACAGGGTATGAAGTGGTACGTATATCGAGTTGTATCTCCCATTCCAGCTCTGGCACCCATCAGCGACTCAAGGTTGTCTGTTGAGTGAAAACGGGCATGGTAGTAGAGCAGTAGCAAGCAATAATCTGTGATCGTTGGAGATTACAACGACACACTTGTGTCCTGCATTGAGAAGTCCAAAGTGGATGGTATCCGGACGTCAGCTTCCTCAAATGATGAGTTAAGGTGTGGCAATGCCTTCTTCCAGGCCTTGATGACCCATAAACGGCACTGCCATCCTCGTCCTTCTTTGTCATTTGTCCGGCTACAGTAGGAATATGGTAATGTTTGCTGAAGTATTGAAACGAAAGATGCACAGAGATTAGCTTCTCAAGAAGAAGGCCTTATTCAGCTTGACCGGTCTAGAATCTCTGCCTCTCCTTTGGCAAAAGTGGTTCTGGGTTCAACTTAACAAACTGTCTCTCATTGGCCTACAGTATTCACGATGCGCCTCGTTCTCTCACTATCCTTCACTGAGGGGTTCATCTGAGTACACTGTTGAACATCATAGTCACCACTCGCCCGCAATTGCATGGTATATACATCCGAAATGATGACAATCCTAAGAGCGAGATCCCTTGAAGCGTGGAGAGGCTAGTCACACGAAACCTTTACGAACTGTGGCCCATTATGTCCTATGACATATGAAGTGTTCTATCGAATGTCTATGCATTTTTTAAGTCCTCACGGTTTGCGATTGATGCCTCCAACTCCTTAATCAATAGGCCTCTTCCCTGGGCTGCCAATCGTCTCCGTCCTCATTGATGAACAGGAGAGGGAAGGTGCCAACATCATATTTCAAAAGTCCGACGGTGGTGAGGCCACGAATGCACGGGCGATTTCAATCGTTCCTCCTACTCTCTCCTTTACGCTTGATGCTCTTCTGCGGCTCAGTCTTGTTTCGATTTAATTTTTATTGTTTTTCAGGTTCGCTCCGCATGATACTTTCACTAAGTCTTGGGTTTTCTGTCACGAACATATTGAGTCGAAATCGTTCAATGTACTCTTCTCTCCTTTCTGCGAACGCACTCCAGTATTCATCTTTTTGATCTCTTCTTGCCACTGAGTCGTCATTGGCACGAATCTATGCAGCATGGGGGGGAAGCCCCTCAGAGACATGGGGAGGCCCCTCCTCTTCACATGGAATTTTACCATTGCCTGGAAATCCTTGCGAACCTGTAGTAGCTTGGGATGACTCGTGCCGTGGTATAAAGGAATCGTGTGTCCTCTCCATCACATCAGCACCATCTCCGATGAGCGATTTCTTTCTACTGGCCCATCATTTCATGGTATATACAACGTCCCGATTGAGGCAATCGTACTGCCTTGCTGCTTGGCATGCCCGCATGATCCGTCACTGCATTTAGATGAATAGCTTATATACTTGCCTCAGCCTTCTGAGTCCCACGACTAGCAGTGAAGCGGCCTGGGTTTCTTCCTGATGGAAAGTTCTTATTTGAGAAGATTCACAATGCATGCACATGAGGTGCAGATTGAGGGCAAACGCCGCATGTCTTCCAGTAGACAGCAGCACCAAGCGAAGCATAGTTGGTCGAGTCAAAGGCGGCGAATAGGTATAGAGGCAACGTGGACGTCGTCAAGATGAAGTTCATCTACCTTGAAGGATGCAACTCCTTGCTCGAAACGTTACCGCGTCATACTCTAAAAGCAACTTATTTGCTGAGGCGATATTCAGAGCCTTGCTATCTCTGACTGAACCTAAAATCAAAGTGTACGAAGCACAGAACGTGCACGACATAACAGCAGACCGGATGTTCTGCGACGAACGATAATCGAATCGAATTCGAATTAATCAATTATTCGATTATGGTAGATGCCGTTGCAGTAAGCCTGGCCATCCACTTCCTCACTGTCAGTGACGTTCATATTTGCTTAACACTTGATTTAAAGAATTAGTCAGAGATAGCAAAGCTGCTTCAGTCACACTATCGCTCAACAACCCTCTCTCTACACAATAATTCTTCTGTAGAAGTAGACGCTGAACGTTCTCAGCAGGGTTGCATGCTTCAAGAACAGCGCTGTAGTGTCACTCATTAAGAACTGAGGTCTGAAGCATAATTGCTGCGACCAAAGACCACCCGCGCCTGTAGCAGGTCCCATGTGCGGCCTCCACTATTTCGACCTGAGGGCTCTTTCGAATGCACTTCAAAACAGTTTCACAAGGTGAAATGTCACCCAAGCATAGGACCTGAGTGACTGAATTCCTCGCGGTCTCATCAATTGAATTGCAGGACGATACGATATACCCCTTCGTCACAACACTATTGCTTTCTGTTCGAACAGCTGTGAGGCCAATGGACAAAAAGTTCCTCATCGCCAGAATAAAACTGTTGGCAATCTACTCAGTAACAGCGATAGGGCCAGGACAGGCACAGAATGCGAGCCGGGTTCTTTTTCTGGATGTTCTCCTCTGTCCATACAGCGTTGCTTGCACTCAGAAGGCATGTTTGTGCGGAGGATAGATGTAGACGCTGATTTTGGCGTCGACATTCTACGCGGGCCAAAACAGGACCAGATATTATCGTTCAGTTTAGCGTGCCATCACGCATTTACAGTTATGATAGACGTCTTAGCTCACTTCGTTAAGATGCAGGAAGTTCAGGAACGGCGAGCAGTATTTGTGAACTCTGATGAGATTGACATGGCTAGATTTGTCTAAAGCTTGTTGCCGTTCTGACACTGAGTGTCAGAAATCTCCCGGGTGTTTACGGGGTTGATGATGGCCGGTTTGTCTGGTAAATACAGCCATGTATCATTGCTCCGAGTAACCATTTGTACCTCTATGATCCCAATTTGTCAATGCGCCAGAAGTGACATTGCCCAGGATCAAAGGGGACAGACGTATAGGCGCAACGCGGTATGGGTTTGCTGATGCCGTGAAAGAATGCGAAGATCATGTCGGACCTACAGCAGCGCTCGGAGCTGATTGACAAGTCCTTTATGCGTTTAGGCGTTGTGGCTCACAATTTTGCCTCCGCTCCAATACCCCTCTGAACAGCATTCCCCATTCATGAAATGGCACTGGGTGTTCTCCTTCTGTCGTTTCTTCTCGTCCACCTGATTACAGTTCTATGATGCATGTAAGTCTTCTCAATCATTCTTTCTATGGAACAATTCGATGTCGTATAATTATCAGCTTTCAGCACATATCTCTATACTTCTTCTAATATAGATGAAAGCTCCAAAATCCGTATACATAAGTCGGTGTCATCAATTTTCCTTGGTCGATCTCAAAAGTCCCCTATTATTGTTCGCCCCCGCCACGAAATCAACTTCCATATGCTCACCATTACTTAAACGGGAGTTATCATCAGTTTGCACGACAGTTCGCACAAAGGCCGCTCATTTAGGGTCCCTGATCTGAGCGTTGACCCTCATTTATACTAATAGTTCCCCCTCTGTGCATCATATAGAGCGGGCCTCCGACTCGTGAGAAGCTCGTGTTGAAGGATTGGGCTCACTTGACGCAGCACTTAAAGAAACTTTTGGCAATTTGTGTAAGCTCTAGCTACAATATTGGTGAGTGCAGCAGCAATGCACTTAAGGAGCTACCTTTCAACACGGTGAACTGCGATTTTTGGCCTATTTTTTGGATAACAAATTGACAGAAAATGTAGCCCATTTCGTACTATGAAACAAATGTTTAGGACAACAAAATCATCTAGAAATTATCAGTAAATAACTCATTCAATGTACGTTTCGGCAATTTCAAACGTTTTGCGGTTGCTTAATAAATATTTATGCTCTGAACACTTCAAGATTGTAATTTTTTCACTATATGGCCGCCCTAACGAAAATCGCATAATTAGCTTACAGAAAAAACGTACTTGACCCAGAAGTGTTACCCAAACTTTTTTTGAGTCTACCATCAAGGAACTAAGCACGCACGTCGCAGAAGCACAGGTACCCCGCCAAGCATGCTTAATTCTCTCAATGATTAATTTTTTCTATTAATTAATTAATAAATAATTGACAAAAAATTAATTAAATTAAATTAACTTAATTAGAATAATTATATTGGATCCGGATAGTGCGGAGCGTCGCCATGGGGAGGATGGTGGTTGCCCTTAGCCTGTGTTGCGTGTTTGTAAGTCTTACAGGCCAGCCACCTAGCGAGTAAGTTGAACATGAAACGTTCATGTTAACCAAAAGACCCACAACACACAACCAACACTGCAAACAACAGCTCGGTTGAAGAACATAACCCCGCCCAGAGCCCTGGGGACCTGGAATGAGCAAAAATAAGGTTTTGTCTAGATGAGTGCAGTAACCACGAAACACCCCCCCCCCCTAGAGCACCAGGAGTACACACTGTGTGCGTGTGTGGGTGAACTGGTGTGTGGCGCCTCGCCGACGCCCCTGCGTGTGATGCGTGGTGCATCGTGCCCGATGCGGTGCGCCACCCCGCCGCGTGTGGGGGTGCGTAGTGCGCTGTGTGGGTGTGTGTGTGGGTTGTGTTGTGTGTGTTGCTGCCGCCGCTGCTGTGTAGTGTGTGTGATGTGATGTGTATGGGGGGGCGGGTGTGGGTTGTAGTGTGGCTGCATACGTGTGTGTATACGTTCAGCCGACGCGCCATGCCGAGAGATTGGGTTGCTACTAATAATTCTGTTCGGCCTCAGCGAAAGACGATAACATGATGGAAAAACCAAGTTAGAGAGAGGGGGAGAGACAGGGAAAGAAACGAAGGAGTTGAGAGAGCGGAAGAGGGACAAAGAGAGGGAATAAGAGAGACAGAGACAGGTGGTTAACTGCAAAATCTCGACCTTTTTCTTGCACAGAATAAATCGGAGTGCCTACTTTAGCATTAACTGAGAATATATGAAACTTTTGAATTTGTCTACAAATAGGACCACGTACACCCACGCGCACATACACACGTGCGCACACACACGCTAATGCACACACAAAGACACACACACCACACACACACACACACACACACACACAGCACACACCACCACCACCACCAACACACACACGAACTAAGCACACGCACACGCACGCACCGCACACGCCACGCACGCACGCTGACGCACCAACGAAACACAACACACACACCACACACACACACACACATCACAACACGACACGACACACACGCACGCACGCGCGCTGCGAGGCAACACGTGTATGATCACGAAATTTCTTCGCCATTAATAAATATTTCCCCCCAGACGCGTTTAATAAAAAAACTTCATCTTCGTTTCTCATCCGCCGATCCCTCGCGGATCTTCCCTACGTCATCGTGACGGCGCGCGGCACCTATAGGTAGCTAGCTATTCGCATGACGAGCTTCGAAACAAACATGTCATCCCCGCATTTTTATTACGGCTGTGTGTAATAAGCGAACACGCTCTTTATCGCGCACTGACGGGCTTCGTCCGCGGGCAGCGAGCCCGTACGCTAATCCGCATTTTAATTTACGTGGCTTACGCATTTTACGTGGCTGAGTTGGGCGGCATTCGTGTACGTTGCCATGTTGCCGTTTGCACGGATTAACTACCCTCATCGAAAGGCGACGTGCGTGCCTGGAGCTTGTCATCATCGGTATGTATATACGGCTTGCTGTGCTGTGTGTGTGCTGTGTGCGAAGCTGTTGTGTGTGGTGTGCATGTGCGTGCCGTGCGTGTGCGTGCGTGCAGTGTTGCTGCCGTGACCCGCGCGCGTGCGTGCGTGGTTGTGCGTGCGCCCGTGTATCTATATAGTGTCAGGGCATTCAATAACTATTACATTCAGACCCGCGCTACTTAGGCTTAGTAATATTACCCCATTGAACCAGAATGGATGCGCCCTATGACTTCCATCTATCCAACAAATTACAAAGTCTGGCCCAAGCTGTAGCAGCGGGCTACTCACTTTTTCTCACTCTGTCTGCTCTCACTCTCTCTCCTCTCGTCTCATCGCTCTCTCTCTCTCTCTCTCTCTCTCTCTCTCTCTCAGCCTCTCCTATAATATAACTTATAATATAGGAATAGTATATATATATAATATATATTATTATATTATATATACATATAATTTTGTCTACAAGCTTTTTCAATCAAAACTCCTATAACCTCTCTCAATGATTTTATGACGCTTTAAATGCAATATAAACAGCAGCTCTAGACAGGCAATAACGTCGGTCCAATAAACCCTACCCTCGGTTACCCGAGAATGCCTAGATGTTATCTGCGAAAAAAACAAAAAAGCTATAAAAAAAAACATCATCATCGCTCAGCCAATGGCGTCGCGCGCCGTGATTGCCGGAAATCACATCCCTGGGAAAATACGATTAGATATCTAGTATAATTGAAAAATATCAGCCTGTTCTGCTAGCATCTTAGTCTATGACAAATACGACATACGCTCTCCCATGACGCTGACAAATATTGTTGTATGTGTTCTGCGCATCATAAGAGTTTAGGAGCGCTATTATGAACGCAAGCAGTGAATTTGAGCTATATAAAGCGGAACGAAGTTGACTCGCCAATATTTGTCATGGGTAGAATCTTCCTATGACAAATAGTGTCACAGGAGAGCGTATATGCGTATGTCGTATTTGTCATAGATGCAAGCAGAACATGTTGCAAATAATAGTGAAAACCCCACTTGATAGGACGAGTGTGCGCGCGTGGTTGTGAAGAGAAACCCCGCTCCGTGTGTATACGCCACCGTAAATCAGACCAGAGAAGCAACTAAGAACGCCAGGCAACGCGGTGCATACGCTATGCCAATTTTCGCGCCGGAATGTAGACTTACCACGTAGTCTTAGTCTTACGAGTCTGTCTCGTAATGTACCGCTGTGAGGGGACACGGGTTTACCTGTAGCGGAGGGAACACGGGTTTACCTGTAGCGGAGGTGACACGGGTTTACCTGTAGCGGAGAGAACACGGGTTTACCCGTAGCGGAGGGAACACGGGTTTACCTGTAGCGGAGGGAACACGGGTTTACCTGTAGCGGAGAGAACACGGGTTTACCTGTAGCGGAGGGAACATGGGTTTACCTGTAGCGGAGGGAACATGGGTTTACCTGTAGCGGAGGGAACACGGGTTTACCTGTAGCGGAGGTGACACGGGTTAATATTTCGAACGCAATTCTCTTTTAATACAAATTTCTTGCAATTAGAGCATTCGATTAATCATGAAAGAAACGAGCCGCGACGAGCATAGTTATTATGCGCTGCTCAGTGACCTCTTAATTAATCCGCTTCGAACAAAAACGAGACTGGTTATGCAGCATACCAGTGGGAATTCTGGTCGTTAGCGTGTGTGATTACAGCCCACACGGGCGCACCCTGGTGGCTGACTGTGACAACTGCGATTGCGTGGGCCTAATAATAAGCTTCATCATTGATATTTTAAAATTTGATAATGACAAATCATTATTTACCCCCGATATATATTTACATATATACATATACATATAGCTAAAAACAAAGTCAATGTATAGAATAATGGTGTTTAAAGTTTAATTGACGAGCTTTCGAGATTACATCTCTTCATCAGGTCAGCAGACATTGGAATAGAATCAAATAAATACAATGCATTATAGATAATCAAAATGAATGATTCACACAATTCGCGCGTTGCCATCACGCAATCATTCATTTTGATTATCTATAATGCATTGTATTTATTTGATTCTATTCCAATGTCTGCTGACCTGATGAAGAGATTTAAACACCCTTATTCTATACATTGACTTTGTTTTTATCTACACGGGTGTTCGTGTGTGACTTTACTTCTAAATATATACATATAGCTATATATATATATATACATAATATATACATACATTATTATTAAAAAACACGGCCTCAAGCGAAGACCGAAGATGGGCAAAATAGTAGTAGGCCTACGGCGTCATTTTAATTAGAGACACGATCTTCTGAGACGCGCGTCTCTGACAGACTGACTATGCGACATGCAAATAGACAAACCCTCGGTTTAAGAGGCGAACACAAATCACGTATTATATTCTCCCAATGCCCGATGGGATTGCATTTTACGTCGCATAGCATAGCCACAGCCCTACGATCACGGCAGCGCCCGTTTAGCGTCCGTCAAGGTGCCGTAGCTACGTCACAGCCCATGTCAGAGTGCGCTTGAGACGTCACCCGTATGTTTTTTAATTATTTTCCTGTTTTCTGTATTTTTCTATCGTTATCCATTTAACTATTGTGTTCCAATTAACGCAAATATTTACATGATTTATTTACAACAATTTAATTGAATTTATTAGTGTTAATTACATTTAATTAGGGTTAGGGTTAGGGTTAGGGTTAGGGTTAGGGTTAGGGTTAGGCCGTTAGGGTTAGGGTCCGGAACTGCAGTGGGAAAAATAATTTCGCAGGCGGCCCGTGGATGAGCAGATAGCCCTCCTCTACAGCCACACGCCGCTGCCCGCTCTCTCGCCTCTCCGCTCTCAGTGGACAGAATGAATTATGCATCGGCTAATTCAATTAGCATTATATACATCGCGCATGACGGTAGCAGCTAGCGATCCTGAGATCAACGCTTCCCGCGCCTGCGCATGCGCGCACCGGTGATGCTCCACGAACCAGAGCCAGCGCGGCAACATGAAAGCACGTTCGCGCGACCCACGTGTGCGCGCAATATATGCATGCATATACCTAATATATTTATTATCTATGTATTTATTATATATATATTATATATATATATATATACATATATATATATATATATATATGGCCAGCAAGGGTCGAGTATTACGTTACACTCGCGCAACGCACGCGCAAGCATTTACAAGGCGCATTCATTCGAGGTCGCGCCGCGGTTCAGAATGCTGCTTACGTAACGCCGCTGCACCCATGCAGTGTAGCGGAGCGGGGCTTCAGTGTGTCGTTAGCCGATCGTGCTTCCACCAGCTGTGCGGACACAAGCTGTGAGAGCGGACGCATAGCGGCGACGGCAGCATCCGCAGCAACAGCGGCGGCAGCAGAAGCAGCAGCAGCAGTAGCAGCGACGGATGATCGCGCGCGCGCGTCGCCACAACGTCGACAACACATCTCCCCGGTGAGTGCGTGTGTGCGCGCGCGCGAGTCGCCACAACGTCGACAACACATCTCCCCGGTGAGTGTAAGTGCGCGCGCGTGTGCATGTGTGTGTGAGTGCGCGCGTGTGCGTGTGAGTGTGTGCGCGTGTGCGTGTGAGTGTACGCGCGTGTGTGTGTGCGCGCGTGTGTGCGTGTGAGTGCAGGCGTGTGCGTGTGAATGCGAGCGCGTGTGGGTGTAAGTGCGCGCACGTGTGTGCGTGTGTGAGTGCGTGCGCGCGTGTGCGTGTGCGGGCGTGTATGTGTGTCGGCAAAGCTGTAGTCGGCACTGTCACATGTGCGTATGTGCAGCTATCAGCTGCAGAAGACAGACAGACAGAGACAATTAGTGAGAGAGAGAGAGGGAGCGCGCGAAAGAAACAGAGAAATAGAGACAGGCGGAGGGAGGGGGAGAGAAAGAAAGAGAGAGAGAGCGAGAGAAAGAGAAAGAGAGAGAGAGAGAGAGAGAGAGAGAGAGAGCGAGAGAAAGAGAAAGAGAGAGAAAGAAAGAGAGAGAGAGAGAGAGAGAGAGAGCGAGAGCGAGAGAGAGAGGAAG
>NW_014577191.1:485178-489512 GCF_000485595.1 Priapulus caudatus | reverse complement strand
CAGTCACTGTAGTGCACGTTGGGGCAGTCACTGTAGTGCACGTTGGGGGCAGTCACTGTAGTGCACGTTGGGGGCAGTCACTTTCACCCACCTGCCTGCCTATCTTACAGACGAGAATTAGAGATTACATTTCGTTGCCAGTATTACTGCGCTCGGTTGTATAAGAGGCTGGTCTCTAAGTAAGCATCACCGACAATAAAACGTGTAAATGCGACGTGGCCCTCGTTCGTGCATGCACTGCGGAACGCTATCGCCTCCAGACGCGGGGCCAGAATATATCTACGTTGCAACGTCTGAGCCACAAAGGATGCGGCTGCTGCTACATGCATCAAGCCGCGTTGATTCCAGCGATTTCGCGGCCCCTAAATTTCGTCGGAAGCTACGACGGAGAATTCAACTCTTGCGGATAACCATTTCCGCGGTTCATAAAAGTGTCCGTGGGCGGCCGCTGTCCGCGCGAAATCTTCGCAAAATGCTCTCGATAGCGATATCACAAAGGCCTCGCCAAATTACGCGCCTGCCTGTACCGCGTTCGTCCGTCGCCGCCGCACGCGTCACAAGATTTCAGATAGGCTTTATTGGATGTGTTCTATATATGTATCGATGTCCGTCGTCAAGCACCGGCCCAAGAGAACAACGATCGCTAAGACGGGATCTGCGCGCAGGCAAAACCAATCAGAACAAATTCTAAAACAGCCATCTGAAACGGCTCACTCGGATTTGCGGCGCAAAGCAGTCTCGCCGAAAAAAACCTACCACTTTCCGTTTGCGAGTTCTGATTGCGTTTTCACGTGCTGACGCTATAGATTGACGATACGCGAGAGCGGGCGGCATGTGACCCCCCTCATACCGAGACGAAATGTTTGACCATAGATACAGGTGAATACAGGTTTCTGTATTCAATATCTATATATGGTGTAACGCACGCGCGAATGAAATGATGACACCGGCATCAACAGCAGCAAAAACTCCAGCCACACGGCGATGACGATGATGTCGACGACGACGGATGATGATGATGATGATGATGATGATGATGATGATGATGATGATGACGACGATGACGACGACGACGACAATTATGGTGACGGTAACGTCGACAACCATGATCATGACGATAGATGCTGATGATGCAGACGATAATGATGATAATAACCGCAAGAATCCAAAGCATCTAATTTCGTGCCAAATGGAAAAAATACAAATAAACCCATCAGAACATACAATATAAAATGCCTAACATAACTCACCCTCGAACGGAAAACGCATACTGACCCTCTCCAGACTCCCTCTCTCGACAAACAACTCTATTTATAGCGAAAGGTAACCGCACGGCGAGACGGGATGGTACCGAGCGCACCAGAAACCGCCAGTCGGCACAAACCAGGTAAAACGCAACAAACCCGAACAAACCCGAACAAACCCGAACAGCCCCGAGCAACCCCGACGCACCGATGACGGTTCCCTGTGTTTTGCCTATCCCGAACTCGAACGCGGCTGATAGACTCAGACTACTTCTTAGACTGCTTGCTACATATTCCGCTTCCTCGGTCCACCTCATTATAAGTAGGAGCGTGGGAGCAGCAGAGCAATGTTGCGATGCGAACGCGCACAGGCAGCAGCGCTAGCTTCATTACGTCACGAAGAATCACTGTCACTGTCAGCGAGTATATATATATATATATGGAAGTGTAGTATTCTGAATTGTCGGGCGCATGCTAATGAGCACTGCGGGATGGCGGAGTTTTTTTATCAGTACCAGAACACGATCATGCGCGATTGGTGCGATCGGACTAGACGTAATGATTGGTGCCAATTACACACCGTTCAGCTATACAATTATGTGTGTACGTGTGCGCGTGTGCGTGTGTGTACGTGAGTGCGTGCGTGAGTGCGTGCGTGCGTGCGTGTTTGTACGTGCGTGTGTGCGCGTGTGTGCGTGCGTACGCGCGTGCGTGTGTGACGACGTGGTGATCACTGATGGCTCGAAATCACCCCCAGCGTCCCCGTGCGCCTTCATCGACCATCACGCCGAAATCACAGCGCTGCGCGGGATCTTTGTTGATCTGTCAAACGCCTGTCTATAGCACTACACGCTGTCCGCTAAGCGCCACACAATATCGGCATGCTTGATATCTGGCTGCGTAAACATGCTTTAACCGAGGGTGAAGGGCGGCTGAGGCCTAGCTCTAGAACTATATAGCCCTTCGCTCCGCCGCAGAGCGAAGGTCTTTAGTTCTAGAGCTAGCTGGGACCAGGCGAGTGCCACCCACGTGCGACGCGGTCGCCACGGAAGCGATACCACGCCGGAATAATACAAGCCGTATATATAATGAAAGTGTCAATGACACTGTAGCTCACCACAAAAAAGGACACAAATAAATGAGTAAGAAGAAGTCAGTTTTAATTGAGCAACCATCGACGTACATTATAGAAACGATTGCCATCTGTATATCGCAATAACAATTTATAAACCAAAATGAATCACAATTTGTGAGCGTAGATGGCGCTATACCCGCTTTGTAGCGATGGCGTTTGAAATAAATAGGTTATGCTGCGTTCCGACATGTTTTGTAAATCTTTCCTCTAATATAGACGTTTTATCGGCAGGGTGGAGAGAAAATACCAATTTTGCATTAAAGATATTGTCAATGAAATCCTGTAAAACGAACCAGACGAGTGTGACACCACAGACTGTTTGTGTCTATATAATATGCTATATAATTGCCAAACCCTACCTAATTTGGATAATCTTTTTTAAATATCAAAACCCCTAGCCCTTATTCATTCACATACCAAAAATGAGCAAAATCCGTTGAACCTGAACTGACTAATGGCAATTCCCATTGTTGCCAACAAATTGCCGTGGCTCAAAAGTACGTCGACTGGCGTGGTTCAAAATAGGACGTTTAATATGGGAGCATAGCAGTAACAACGGCGGGGATGCCAGTTCAGGCGCAACGATAAAACGCAGACTCTAATCGGACTGTAGACGGCGTAGCTCTAGAACTATACACATGCACTTGGTGTAAATAATTATGTTAATAATCACGGAATGTATTTACTACCAAAGTCTTAATGTTTCTTTACTCAGTTTCGCCTATTATTGCCGATAATTTCCTGTAAATGTTGTTAAAATGCTCTTCTGCAACACATGAGTACAACGCACGCACGTATAGCTGTACACAAACAACAAGAATAAAGATTGAGAGCTGATTACGGTGACGCACACACTAGCGCGTGTAAATAGGTGTTGCTGCTGCAGGCGACATAGATGCGCGTATATACATATATATAACGTACATTACGCTCTCACCACACGTCTCGTGGTCACAGTTGTTATGCTCATTATTCTTGTTGTTTGTGCACAGCGGCGTGCGTGCGGTATACTCATGTGTTGCAGATGAGCATTTGAACGGCATTCAGGCACGCAGGCCTGTGGCACAGCGAAGGGCTATAGTTCTGCAGCTATAGACGGCGATGCTAGCGCGCTCTTGTGGCCGTCCTAGCGCTCTCATCCATCACACGCGCCGACGTTTCGCTGCATAATACATACACATATACATACACATATACATACACATATACATACACATATACATACACATACACATACGCATACACATGTACATACACATATACATACACATATACAATTATACATACACGTATACATACACATGTACATAGACATATAAATAGACATATACATACACATATACATATACATACACATATACATACACATACACATATACATACACATATACATACACATATACATACACATGTACATACACATATACAATTATACATACACGTATACATACACATATACATACATATTATACACATACACATATACATATACATACGCATACGCATATGCATATACATATATACATATACATATACATATACATATACACACACATACATATACACATACACATATACATAGTTACATACACATATATACATATACATATACATATACATACACATACACATATACATATACATACACATATACATACACATACACATATACATATACATACACATACACATATACATACACATATACATACACATACACATATACATATACATATACATACACATACACATATACATATACATACACATATACATACACATACACATATACATATACATATACATATACATATACATACACATACACATATACACACATACACATATACATATACATACACATACACATACACATATACATATACATACACATATACATACACATACACATATACATATACATACACATATACATATACATACACATACACATA
>NW_014577191.1:483074-485008 GCF_000485595.1 Priapulus caudatus | reverse complement strand
GGTTTGCTGGCAACAGAATGGATAATCGTCGTACGTTTTAGTCTGTATCTCCGGATTGCGGGTGTATATGAGGAAACGATTTCGCACGATCCTAGGCGAATATACTGTGTACGATTTGAGCTCAAGTTGGTTGAGTTACGCGTAGTAAATCGTAGGCATTCTAAGGCTAGTAAATGACGAATTTCCCTTGTTTATTGAAGTCACACTCCTTCCCTATTATCTACTTCTGATATACATATACATACACATACATATACACATATACATATGCATATACATATACATTATATTTTTTATGCTCTCTACGAAGCCAGATCCGCGTCTGTTTATTTCGCTGGCATTGGTGCGTGCTAGCCGTCGTCACGCACAGTCGCAGCGCCTAGGTGAGTGACCAGCGTGCTCTCTATAGCGTGTCCCCGCGTGCTCTCTATAGCGTGTTCCCCGCGTGTTCTCTATAGCGTGTTCCCCGCGTGTTCTCTATAGCGTGTTCCCCGCGTGTTCTCTATAGCGTGTACACGCACACACCGAGCACGCGCCTCGCTAGCCTTAGAACTGGCCACGTTCCATGTTTCCTCCCCTCCCATTACGCTGTAGCCGATCCACTGCATGGATTAGAGGGTTCGCGTATCGCGTAACGTAATTCCACCTCCATGCAACCGAGCCCCCTACTTTCCTGCACGGACTCTTCGCATACGGTCTGGCGTGTTGAGACCCTATCGGCAAGCACCCGGGCATCAAAAGGCCGGTCGGTGTATACATTAGGTAATAGAAGCTGGCATTCAGTCGCCGCTGTCTCCGATCTTGAAATAGCCCGGCGGAGGCTTTTAGGCAATTATGGCCTCGGCAGGCATTGATAACGATAGGTCGGTACGCGCGTCATATATCGCCGAATCACTCTTCCATTCAATTATAATTACAGCAGCATAATAGCAGCGCGGGTGCGCGCGCGAGGGGAGGGTAATATGTGTATATATGCGCGCTGCCGGTGGTATATAGAATTCGGTCATTTATAGCGGCTATTCTGGTTGCACTTACAGTTACAGCAGCTGGCTTGGGTTGCAGACGAAGCGCCCCGCTGCTGCGTTAGGGGGCTTCAGTGAACAAATTGTCAATCATTTACTCTTTGCTTTAACCGTGGTTCTATTCACTGCACCCTTGATTAACGTCCTCTTTTCGTTCCCTAACTCGCGTTCTCGTTCTCTTCATCTACCTTTGTGTCGATCTCACACCGTCTCTTTCTCCTTTCTCTCTTTGCCTCCATCCCTCCTTTCCTCCCTCTAGCTTTCTATATTCCCTCGCTTGCTCCCGACTCTGTTCTTCCGTCTGTCTGCCTGTCTGTCTGGCTTCTGGCTGTCTGTCTGTTCGTCCGTCCGTCCGTCCGTCAATCCGACTGACCGATTGTCTGTCTGTCTGTCTCACTCTTTCCATCTACCTCTGTGTTGATGAAACAGCACCGCTTGAGCTCGCACATCTTCTCCCTGCGTATGTGTATGTGTGCGTGCGTGCGCCGGCGGCCGCGTGTTCTATTTTCAACGTTTTCGAATGTTCAATACGTGCCCCCCTATTTCTCGTTAATCTACTACACTGCCACACCGCCATGGCTTCACTTAAAAAAGCAGGTCAGCCTGGCAGGTGTATAAACAAAAATCGGTGTGCGCAGACGACTACTGGTGAGTTAGTAATGCCGAAGAATATCACCTACACGTGTTTGTGTGCGGGATAAACATCCGGGCGTGCACAGGCTTCGCGCCGATCCCTTCAATATTGCCAGAAGGTGCAATTCGCCTGCTTTCGGCGCGGACGCTTATTCCATGCAGCTATCATCGGTCGCGCTACTGACACGGCTGTGGAATTGTTACGCAATTTTCGGGAGGGGGCGCCTGCAGGGTAGTGTTACTGCGCGCGATATATAGATAGGTATATAATAGATATAT
>NW_014577191.1:477551-480553 GCF_000485595.1 Priapulus caudatus | reverse complement strand
CACACAACACACACGACACGACACGACACGACGCACGCACGCACGCACGCACACGCACACACACACACACACACACACACACACACACACACACACACACACACACACACACAGAGGCTTGAGGGCACACATTGGCATCCAATTGCTGCGTGGTATTACGTGGACCATGTGTCGGACATCCGCTCCATTGAGCCCTTAATCACGAAGCTGCTCCAGAATCGCTGCGCCGCCGATTTGTGTCGAGAAGCCCTGACAACGACGAGTAACGACAGGTAAACACTCGTTTATCGGGGGGCAGCCGCTGTCGGCCTACATCCGACCTGTACGCCCGACATGTACATCCGCCCCGACGTATCCGGCCTGCCCGTCCGATCCGGTTATGCAGGCCGCACGCGCACGTCCGTTTCCGACGTATTTCACGCGCGTTTGCGCTTTCGAGAATTTTTTTTGATCCGGTTGACCCTGTTTCGAGAGGTGAGTGAGCTCCGTCTACGAGCACATGGAAAACAGCTTTGGGAGAAGCATTAACGTCGGAACAGTCGACGAATAAGGCAGATAAAGACACGGTTCAGCGCGCATTTTAATCGGCGAAGTCAATACAGAAAATATTCTTGGTTTTAACAAAGATTTTGTACACGATCGCGAATAACTTTACGCTAAATCGCCGCAGTTAAGTCCACAGTTGAGGCCAGAAAGGCATTGTAATGCGTTCATCAACCTAACGACAGCAATAACACATTGTACTGCACCTCTGCACTGCGCGTGTCGTAAATACGGCAGCGTCCTAATCTGTGCTATATTATACGAAGGGCGCGATTTGTAAAACCAGTGACGCATTGAATAAACAATGACCCGCGCGAACCGATTCGGACATGCCCTCCCGCTGTAACGTGATAAAATCCGCAGTGTAAACGTAGCGGATGCGTAATCTTACATTCAGGCGGGTGTCTGCGCACATCCCGTGATGCCTTGCGACCTGTGGACTTCCCAAACTGCATGCAGTGCCCCCTTCGTACAACTCAGGATTGAACCAGAGCGAGAGTGCCATCTGTCGTGAAGATTGTGGACTTCCTAGCAGCCTATTCTGATGACGATTGATGACGCAAGCCAGATGTTTGCAAAAATCGAATGCCTAAATTCGTCGGGAATTGTTCGGTGGCTGTCACATCTTGTTTATAACGAGCGACAACTGCCTCTGCCGTTATTACTACCCGAAGGCAGGCGCCCGCAGCGCCCCGCAGGCTTCAGAAGAATGTTGTCGATTTCATAATTAAAGGAGCTAGTGCGCGTCTGTGGTTCAACAACGCGGATGCTGAACAGCCACCCTGCGGCGACCCTGTCTCTACGACACCCCCCTGCCGAGCTTATTGCTTCACTCGGCCGTTTCATCCTCCGACAGATGTGTCTAAAGCTGTGAGCATTGTAATTCGTGAGTATTTCGTTTCTCCAGCAGTGGCGCCACTGTTCTCATCGAACCGCAATTCACCAAGGGCAGTGTGCACCGTAGAACTAGCATAAACGACACAGAGGAGAACAGGTGTACAATTTAGTTTTATGCGGTGTGCACAGAAGACATGTACCATAACTACAGTGTACGATGTGCAGTGGTTTAATGCAGGATGTGCGGATGGAATACATATAAAATGGATACAGTATAACTATATGGATACAGGATAAATATACATGGATACACTTTGGTGAGCATAAACCCATTGAAATAATATGCTAGTGTCTCTATATATTTCTATGTCTCAACCGCTCCCCGTGTCTTGCGGGGATTTTCCCTACACGTTCCCTACACGTTGGCGTCTCGTTGGCTAACAACCCAGCTTTCCCTCTCCCGTCCCCTCTTCTCCTCTTCCCTCTCCCTCCCCCTCTGCTCACCACCAAGGAGCTAAATATAACAAGGAGAGGAAGCGCCGCCATATCTGGCCCAAATTTGGGTTCGGCAGAGACCCTAGAACAAATTAGTGTTCTATTGTCTCTGGGTTCGGTCTGCACAGCCGTTTCAGCTGATTATGGTCCATATATGGCGCACCTGAGGCGAAAAGCACACAGCCAATCCGTTTCCTCTCCTTGTTATATTTAGCTATGGCTCCTTGCTCACCACGACTGGCGAACGGAAGGGCCGGTGTATAGGGTTTCTTGCGATATTAGTTTACATAGTGCTAGGCCGAGTGTAGTGTAGTGACCCGAGAAGAAGAAGAAGTTTACATAGTGGGCGGCTGCGCGCACGCGCGCACGCACGCACGCACGCACGCACGCACGCACGCACGGCCGCCACGGCAGCGACAATTTGACAGCTATACGTCGGCAAGCAGAAGCGGTGACAATTAAGTTGACGGGGGACGATACGACTTGTTGATGTGTGGGGGACGACGATACGACTTGTTGATGTGTGAAGGGGGGGGGGACGATACGACTTGTTGATGTGTGGGGGACGACGATACGACTTGTTGATGTGTGGCGGACGACGATACGACTTGTTGATGTGTGGGGCACGCTAATTGACACAGAAGAACGCTTGTACGGAGGGAATTCCAATATTATACAGCTGGAATTAACAAGCGCATATATACTCACCCGTGCACGCACGCACGCACGCGCGCACGCACGCACTTCCTCAAGCCACACACAACCAACTGTTGTGTTAAACTTGAAAATGTAACTTGTGTAACTTGTAAATGATAGAGTCAATATACCGACAGTCAGTTTCTATTAGTCAAGATTCTATCATGAACAATATCCATCAAGAGACAACCGTGGCGCTGGTGGCGAATAGGTCTTATTTACATTATCTACCGTAGCTTCTTCTAGTATTAGGAAATAGTAAAACGTGCTGTTTTTCTCCCGTAAATTACCTTTTCCAATGGCTTATCTCATGCGGTTTAACGCATCATGTCGAAAACACTAATTATAAAATACTATTTAATTTAATTATAAAAACTATATATATATATATATATATATATATATATATATAGTATACGCTATATATATAT
>NW_014577191.1:473699-476757 GCF_000485595.1 Priapulus caudatus | reverse complement strand
ACTATACTACTGCTGCTGGTGCTCCTGCTGTTGTTGTTGTTGTTGTTGTTGTTGTTGCTGCTGCTGTTGTTGTTGCTGCTGTTGCCACTACTGCTGCTACTGCTGCTGTTGTTGTTGTTGTTGCTGCTGCTGTTGCCACTACTGCTGCTGATGCTAGTGCTGTTGCTGCTGTTGTTGTTGTTGTTGTTGTTGTTGCTGCTGCTGTTGCCACTACTGCTGCTGATGCTAGTGCTGTTGCTGCTGCTGTTGTTGTTGTTGTTGTTGTTGTTGCTGCTGTTGCTGTTGTTGTTGCTGCTGCTGCTGCTGCTGCTGCTGTTGTTGTTGTTGGTGGTGGTGGTGTTGCTACTACTATTACTACTGCTGGTCTGCTGCTGCTGTACGGCAACGAATACAACGCAATTTTGTCGGTGCGGAATATCTCGACCCCGGATTATTTCTCTACCTTCGCATTTCCACTCATCCCCGTGTCTAGCTATATTAATACACATGATAGCCACACGCACGGACGTACGTCGTCTAGTATATTGCGTATCAATCATCCTGATCAACAGCAGACGGACCCGCGATGTGCGCGAATGCGTAGCCTGATTGTATATCCAATTTGCAGGAAAGAGCTGACTGCTGCATGTGGCTGGCACGGCGGCCTTATGTACACATCGGCTCTGCTACTGTGAGCTTCTGTGTTGATTCACATTGTGGAGTAGTTTTTCATGACATTCCAAATGTAGGGGAAAGCGTTTAATATGTATCTAGGCTGTGATGAGTAGTTGTCTACCCATCTCCCGTTTAACGCATGTTCTTGACGATCGAGCGAGCAAAAAAGAGACGAAGAAAAACGATCGATAAAAACGACTTAATCGTTGGAGAAAAATCGAGTAGTGTTGTAAACATTTGCTACACACGGCTATACTCATTTGCTACGCGATGACGACTCGGCATCAAAAATAGGAGAATCTTCTCTCGCGTTTACTGTAACGTTCGATAACTATATACTACGAGGACCTTGAGGAAGGATATGAACCACTTTCGGGCTTCTATCTAGGAATACGGCTGACGTCTGACGGACGCATACATAAACCCAGCTGTGGCTTGTTCGGAGCAGGGGAAAATTCTGTAAACCCTAGAAATTTCTTTTCCGAACGAATTTAAATAATACTGCCCAATCTTGCTAAGCACTAACAAAGGAGATTATTTCTCACGTAGTTTTTAAGTTTTGCTGGCGTGTTGCACCACTAAAATGAAGTCACGTATTATTGCATATACGACAATGTCGTACAATGCATACACAAGCATACAGCCGCGTCGGGAAAGTGTGTTCCTGTGCTACCAGACTACATGTGTATGGCTCGTAGCAGACGTTTCAGAGTGTGATTTTAGCGAGCAAATGAGGCTTTCTCAACCCTACTCGCCGGGACCATGCTGAGAGACGCAAGTTATATGTTATGGTTAAACAAGTGCCGCGGAGCGACAGCGCTCATCTAACGTCTACTGCGGTGACTCTGTGGTGGAGTGGTGGGATTCTAGTAAACCCTGTTAGTCCAGATTATAATACACTTGCCTTGAATTGACGCCTGTTTCTGACTATGAATTATACTGATGGCTGAGTAGAAAGACTCCAGCGCTATACGCACTTTACGACACGCGCCTTTATGATAGAGTCTAGCTGCGCGCTAATTGAGTCTGCTACTCGCTATAACTCGAGCAAAGACGAACTTGGCGAGAAAGCGGAAAAGATTGAGCAGTAGACAGAGAGAGAAGATGAGAGAGAGAGAGATATAGATGAGAAAGCGCATAGCGGGGAATATAGATTGTGCGGTGTGTGTGTGTGTGTGTGTGTAGTGTGTGTGCGTTGTTATTGGGTGCGGTGCTGTTGAGAGAGCGCAGTGGAAGACTGAGGAGGCGCGCGCGCGTGTTTGTAACAGGAAAAAGAGAGACAGCCGGCGAAATGCGTCAACGCCGAAGAACCGCCAGATGGCGATATCGTCGTGTCTCTCCGCGTCTGCTAATCCCTCGACACGATCACGATATGTGATCCCAACATGTTCTGCTTGCATCCTATGACAATATACGACATACGCATATACGCTCTCCTATGACGCATTTGTCATTATGGAAGATTCTTCCTATGATAAGATGGCGAGTCAACTCGTTCCTGCTTTAACAACTGAAATTCACTGGCTCTGCGTTCAATAATAGCGCTCCTAAACTCCTATGATTGCGCACAACATATATAACAATATTTGTCATAGAAGAATCTTCTATGACAATATAGTGTCATAAGTGCGGAGCGTATATGCGGTATGCGTATTTGTCATAGATGCATGCTAGCAGAACAGGCTAGTGATCCGGTCTGCTTGTGTCCGTATCTCCGGCGAACCAACTGGCTTAGAAATAGACTACACACGGCCATCGTTTGCTGCTGAAACCTTCAACTCGCTCTGATGCGCTCCCGATGCGCACGTACTTAATTTCTCTAGCAAATCACTGGCCGCGAGTACAGTCGATGTCACAGACGTGACGATGCCACACATTCCCGCCGGCAACTACACCGCATCCAAGCAAACATCCCGTCCCTATAACGTAGACCCACGGCAGCACGGCGACCCAGCCATATCTCTGTTTTGCTATCATAGTAGCTGCCGAGCCCCGAAACGCGTCCGTAAGCACACACACGCGCGCACACGCAAGCACACAGACACGCACGCACGCACACACACACACACACGCACACACAGCACACACACACAAACACACACGCAACACACAACACGACCACCACACACACACAGCACACACGACACGGCACACAACACACACACGCGCACACACACACACCACACCAACACACGCCCAACGCATGTACACACACTAACACACGCACGCACGCACAACACACACACCCTACACACGCACGCATGCATCGCACACGGCACTACGCACCACGCACACGGCACACGCACACGCACACGCACGACGCACAGCGGCACACGCACACGCCACACGCACCGCACACACACAACACACAGCACACACACACACCACACATATAATTCATATA
>NW_014577191.1:467327-473674 GCF_000485595.1 Priapulus caudatus | reverse complement strand
CAAATAGTGTTCACATACGCGCCGAAACGTGGATGCGTATCAGGACCCTTCTCGAAGGAATGTTCGTGCATCGTTTATGAAGTTGCCACGAGAAGGCGCGTCGTTTAAGTGTCTTAAGATTAAAGATGGAATCTCCTCGTATACGTAGTAGCAACAGGCTATTTGGCAAGACAGATAACGCTACACTCATCCATTTACTAGCAAGCTACAGTCCTGAAATAGAGAGCTCTACCTGTAACTAATTAACGACGGCAAAACTACACACTACTATCAACCACCACATAGACTCGGTCAGTGAATAATTACATGTAACACTACTGACAGTACAGAATGCTATAGAAATTATCGATTTTGAGAGCATAAACCTTCTTCAACATTTAGCCTTTTGAATTTCACTGTGACATTTACCCTCTACATCCATGCAGTATAGACTCTATAGCAAACTGCAGGATCAAATCTGCTTAACAGTAACAAATCCCATGTTAACCCTCCTCTGAGCGTCAGAACACTTACTCTTCGCATGTCAGCGGAAAGTACATTTCACTGGCTTTCAATAAAGCATTAAAATCGTTAGGTCACCGCTGAAACAAAAAGTTTTTGAATCGCCCTCCAGTCAACCATGTCCTCAGAAATGTCCTAAAATTGCCCTGTGCCCCTTGACCTTTGACCTCGGACCTACAATTTCGGCAAAGTTAAGGAGATGTTTCCCCTTTCTTTTACACCTTCTTCCACATTGACTTACCCTCAACTTCGACATCCCATCGTTTTCGGAAACCCCCCCCCCACGTCCCGAATATCTGACCGTACGTCATGCCGTTTAATTTGCTGCCAACTGTTGACGACACGGACGCACGACGACGGACCTGGACGCCACGCACGTACACTGGACGTCATGCATTCTACAACGCTGATCTGACTCTGTCAGATGAGCTCTAAAAACATCGTTGTTCTAAGCTTATGGTTGATACAACAGCGATACCAAATATATATATATATATAATATATTATATATATTAATCATATATATTATATATATTTGCTTGTCTTGATATATAATAATTATATACGTTATATATATTACGTAATCTTGTCTATCGTAGTTATCGTAGTAAGTTTATCTATAGTATACTATACCAAGTATATATAGTAATACTTAATAATCGTAAAAGAGAGCAGCTGACGCCCGTATACAGAGAACGAACGGCGACATCGCTATCATCCGCAATAGACGCACACGCAGGAACACAAGGTTTACTAATATATTCATCGCTTACTTATCTATTATAACTGTACTTATATCTCTATAATGGTTTTACTCCTCCGCAGCTTACGGTCGCAAACGCAAGGTCTTCGTGATCAAGAGAGAGAGAGAGAGAGCGACTCAGACACGGCCGCACCACACCCCGGCTGAACAGCATCGTACATCTGTAAGATTCTAGGCTGCCGACGCACTACCGACGCCCTGTCGACGCGCTGACGACGCCCTGTCGACGCACTGACGACGCCCTGTCGACGCATCGCCGACGGCAGATATCGCAGCGCCGTCTGCAGCGCGCAGGACGCGTCGTTAGACGGCGCCGTGACGTCACAGCTCGCAGACGATCACGTAGCGTGCTTGAGTACGTACGTACGGCGTGCGTGCATGCCGACGTCTCCTACGTCACCAGCGCGTCTGACGACAGCCCGCCGCCTGCGCCGCCGACGTCAATGAAGCCGTCAGCACGCCGACGCCCGCAGCATCCGGCAGCGTGAGAAGGAGGGAGGAGAGGAGGGGGAGGAGGAAGAAGAGTGAAGAGAGGAGGGGAGAGGTGGAACAGAGAAGGGCACGTCATTGGGAGAAGATCGGCGCGACTGGCAGTGCGTAAGAGCGGCTGCGTATAACTACCCCCGCCGCCTCCCTGGCTCTAAATAACGCGGACACAGGAAGCCGCCGCCCGCCGCAGCAGCACGTACATTAGCAGACGAGAGCGAGAGAGAGAGAGAGAGAGCATGCAAGCGTATACGTAGTCAGCTGCTCGCTTGCTGCGGCCGCTGTACGTGTACACCCTCCAACCACACACGCCGCACTGACTTAAGAGCGTTCAACGCGACGACGTACGACCGACTTTGCTGCTGCTGCTGCTGCTGCTGCTGCTCACACAGCAGGTGAGAATGAGCGCAGATGTGCACGTGACAATCGACGCGTTGCCAATTAGGTAGAGAGGGGAGGGCATCGAACGAAAATTGGCGGCCATTCCGGTTCTCACTCCGATGCGAGTAAACGTCGCGCTCTCGATCTCTCCTCCTCTCTCTCTCTCTCTCTTTTTCTCAGTGCTGCTCGCGAGGCCACCGCTAATGCTGCCCCGCCGCTCATCTGCCAAGCACAGTCGTTAGAGCACGGAGATTGAGTGCGTCGTCGCGATCGCACGGTGGTGGCTCAGTGCGACGCGCGGTGCGAGAGTGCTGCCGCCTGCTGCTTCTTCTCGGAGCAACGACGAAAGAAAACGCGGGGCTGTGATTCGATTGGGAGCCGTGGTACGGCGCGAAGAAGGAGGTGAACAGTCTTGCTCATCTCAAATAGGACGCGTGAGAGAGCGGCAGCTCTCTGCAGCGGACAGACGGAGCGCGCGCGCGTGTGTGTGTGTGAGACAGAGAGAGAGAGAGAGAGAGAGACGACGGGAGCATGCGAGTCGTGCTACAGACTCCGCGCCGGTGAACCGCACGTGTGAACAGCACGTGAACACAGCACGCACGAGCCGCAGCCATGGAGGTCGTACGCATGCACATGTCGGCGCCGGCCGCCGGCGACCTGTCCTCCGACGCGCCCGCCAGCACGCTGCCGCCGACGACGCCGCCGCCCGCAGCAGCGCCGCCCGACGTCGTGCGCTGCGTGCCGATCCCGTGCGGCTACGTCGACGCCTACATGGCGAAGCCGGGCTACACGTTCGGCGAACACGGCGAGGAGCGACGCACCGACGACAACTTCTACGAGGCGTACGACGTCGCCGTCGGCATCAACATCGCCATCGCGCTCGGCAGCTGCCTGCTCGTCTTCATCGGCTACGTGCTCTACAAGCAGGTGACGCGCTGCTGGATGCGCGCCAGACTCAGTCGCCTGCTCGCCGAGGCGCGGCTACGCGCGGCAGCGGACGCGGCGGCGGCGGCGGCGGCGTCGCCCGTCGTTCCCTCTGTCGTCATCGGCGACGGCTGGCGGCCCGAGGACGCGGTGCCCGCGCTGCGGCGTCCGCTCTGCCGGACGCTGTCCAGTCAGTCGCAGCTGGAGCGCATGCTGGCGCAGCGCACGCCGAGCGTGAGTTCGTCTGTGCAGTATCGCAGCTTGGTCGCCGAGCCCGAGCAGCTGCTGCCGTGCCTCGTGCTGCCCGGCCGCGCCAGCTTGCGGAGTAAAGGCTCGCCTCGGCGCGGCCGCAGCGCCAGCAACCGCAGCGTGCAGCTGAGCGGCGACGTGGAGGTGTGCGGCATCGAGAGCTCGGGTCGGCTGCTGCAGCCCGTGCACAGCCACCACAGCCTCGTCGACTACGCGCGCAGTAACCGACCGACGGCGCCGGCGACGAGCGCCGCCACGTGGCGCCACTCGCGCTCGTTCGACGCCAACCCGCGACTGGGCTCGTCCGACCCGGGCCGCCGCTGCAACGCCTGCCAGCGCCTAAAAGATGACAACGTCGCGCTCTGTCCGCACGGACGCGTCGTCCGCGACCACGCTGACGTCACGCGCGGCGCCGTTGACCATGCCGACGGCGGCCAGACGCGTGCTGTACGCGGCCGCGACCTGGCGAGCGTCAGCAAGTGGCTGGACAGCGGTCAGCAGCACACCTGCTCAAGACACTTCTCAGGGGTGGCGCGCGCGAACTCGATGCCGGACTACTGCACGGCGGCGGCCGAGGCGGCGGCGGCCCGCGGCGAACGCGGCGTGCTGGACATCGGTCAGCCGCCGCACGACCCGAGCCGCCTGCACGTGCTCTACACGTGGCCAAAGCAGCGGTGCGGCGGCGACGACGACCAGAGCTCGGTGGCGTCGGTCAGTCCGAGTCCGTCCGTCTTCCTGGACATCGACTTCCCGTCGCAGGGTAGTGACTCCGTGTTCTTGTTCGACGAGCAGGAGCCGGCGGGCGGCGGCGGCGGCGGCGGTGCAGTGCGGCTGCAGCTCAACGAGACAAAACTCTAGCCAAGAAGAAGCCGCAAGTGGGGAGGCGGAGGCGCCTCCCCTCTCATCACCGCCATCGCTAGGGAAGGAGAGACGATCCGCTCCTGCCACCACCGCTGCTAGGGGAGGGCGCCTCTTTAGCGCGAGACTCTCCTTCCCGCCACCATCGTAGGAAAGGGCGCCACGGCGCAGGCGATATAAACGACAGGTGTTTTCAATCGAGCTACGATCAATTTCCCCCGCGCGCGAGAAAATCTTCGGCGAGGCCTATATATATATATGATAGAGAGAGAGAGAGAGAGAGAGAGAGAGAGAGATGAGACGAGAGAGAGAGATGAGAGAGAGAGAGAGAGAGAGAGAGAGAGAGAGACGATGAGAGAGAGAGAGAGAGAGAGAGAGAGAGAGAGAGAGAGAGAGAGTAGAGAGAGCGAGAGAGAGAAAAGAGAGAGAGAGAGAGAGAGAGAGAGCGAGAAGAGAGAAAGAGAGTGAGAGAGAGAAGAGAGAGAGAGAGAGAGAGAGAGAGAGAGGAGAGATGAGAGAGAGAGAGTAGAGAGAAGAGAGAGAGACGAGAGAGAGGAGAGAGAGGAGATGAGAGAGAGAGAGAGAGAGAGAGAGAGAGAATATAACTATAGGCAGAGCGAAAGGCTATAGTTCTAGAGCCATGTTTGCTACTGAGCCGTTACGTCGTTGACGATACTCAGTCTTTAACCACGCGCTGCCGCCGCGCTTGGAAAGCGAGCCGCTAGCTGAGACAATGAACGTCACACACAACACAGAGAACGACGCCATCATCGGACGTGTTAGACGCGACGCACGCCGACGTGCATTCGTTGACATTCGCTGCGTATATCGAGTGACGCGCGATTCTCAATTTTTGTAGAATCGAAGCCTCCAGATCGTCGGCGATATAAATCTTTAAATTATATTTTTGTCAAATTGCCGATTTTTTGCTAGGTATGTACATACGTCGTGAACGTTCTTGTGCAAAAACTGTAGAAGCGGTAATAATATTTACTGTATGATCGAGAATCTGAGATACAATACAACACCGTACTCAATTTATTTTTGTGTAGAATAACGAATGAAGCGAGCATACGTATAGGCGTTACTTTCAAAGACGGAAAGGTAGGGATAGGCATCTTAGAAGTATTCTAGTTTGCCTGAGGTATCCACATCAATGCTGGAATTCCTTAAAGATTTCAGATTTGCTAAAATCAAATTCTGCTAAATACCTATTCAGAAATACATAGTCTCATTTCAATAGTGCCTTACATGTACGCTTCATTATGAACCTATAGGTGTATGTGCGTTGTTATTAAAATCCACTCCACGTACTCTGCTCGCTTTAATTAAACATAAAGTCAATCGCGTAGCCACACGATGTACGTAGTTAGTAGAGTCCCTGTATATAGGATCTATATTTTCTATATACGGGGACTCTAGTAGTTACTATTTGAGAATGCTACTACTATACTGTCCTCAAGGTGGCAGCAGCATGCAGCATTACAAGACATTCTCTCAGACCCGTTAGTACTCTTCAATATTTAAGAATATTTTAGAGAACCGATGCCAACACGCTACGTTTAATATCATGGTAACGTTCGTTTTATGTGCGTTTTAATGTCATCGGCATATTATGACCTGGTAGCCATCAGTATTGTCATGAAAATAATACAGGCTTCTCACTGAATATTTCATACGGAAAATATGCACTTGCTTTGCATTAATGGCAGCATTTGATTGCTTATGCGCAAATACCTCATTACAGGACTAGAAAGCTTTTTGGGGTTTGAAGTTTTAGCATATTCTCCGGGTGCTTCTAGTTTTGGGAAATTTTCAATGTCATGAAGACATAGTGCATCGCTAACTTACGATGCTGCTTAATTACACATCTAACACACGCTGGTGATTGATCGGTGATCGCACGGCTTAACTGCTGATCCACAATGCTGTAATATAGCTGTATCAGTGACGGCATATTATTCAAGACGTATTTACACACAGGGAATGGGGGCAGTGTGAGGATGAGACAGAGTGGGAAAGGGGGAGAGGAAGATAAAGAGAGAGAGAGAGAGAGAGAGAGAGAGAGAGAGAGAGAGAGAGAGAGAGAGAGAGAGAGAGAGAGCGCGAGGGAGAGCTCGAGGAGCGATGAGCGATGGACGAGGTGTGCAGACGTCGAGCCGAACGGCGGATGCGAAAATAAACG
>NW_014577191.1:462648-467317 GCF_000485595.1 Priapulus caudatus | reverse complement strand
AGAGAGAGAGAGAGAGAGAGAGAGAGAGAGAGAGAGAGAGAAAGAGAGAGCGAGAGAGAGAGAGAGAGAGAGAGAGAGAAGAGAAGAGAGAGAAGTGACGAGAGGGGGGAAGACAGACAGCGAGTGGGAGAGTCAGAAAGAGGGGAGAGGGGTGAAAGGAGAGAGAAGTAGGGAAAGTGAGCATGTGAGAAAGGGGAGAGAGGATTACATTACTATATTTCATATTCACAGCGAAAAAAGATCAACGATTTAAATTAAATGTGGATGGGTGGATGAACAGAAGAATGGAAAGATAAACAAACAGGTAAGCAATGCATGTAGGCTGTTATGTAGGCAGGTAAGCATTCAGATAGGCAGGTAGGGAAGCAGGCAGGCAGTTAAAACGAGATAGATATATCTGAAGCAGTGTCTTACCTTGTCCAATTCCACTTCGGATGCTAGTGAATAGGAAGCCCTCACATACGATGAAGGTCTGGTTGAATCTGCTAGGAAAGCATTGCCTGGTGCGAGCAGTACCTAAAGAACAGAAACGACAACACATACCATGTGAGCGGTCACTAAGTATAAACAAGCACTCAGGAAGACAGCACCATATCCACCATATGCCCCACATATATAGCCATATATGGTAGATAGCACCATATCCACCATATGCCCCACATATATAGCCATATATGGTAGATAGCACCATATCCAGTGTAGTGGACAGTAGACAAACAGGGAGGTATACAATCTGGCTGACAGACAGGTAAGATGGTAGGCAGGTAGACAAGCAGACATACAAACAGGTAGACAAGCAGACATACAAACAGGTAGGCAGGCAGGTAGACAGGCAGGTAGACAGGCAGGCAGGCAGAGCCAAGGTAAGAATGCAGGTGGGAAAATTTGGATAGGTAAGCAAATACAGATGTAACTTCAAGCCACAGCTTCACTCTCACATGCCCACCTGCCACTTTAGAAAAACACATCGCTTCGCCTAACTTTTTATTAGTTTGTTGTTTTGGTTTACTTCCCAAAAGACACCAGTAATGGATACCAAGGATTAATGCATAATATAACATAAAATGACACAGGAGTGGGCAAGCAGACACGTAGTCCAACTTCAGACATCCGTACAAAATATCATATCGAGTACTACCTCTTTTTTCAAAGCTCTTTCAGATATCATTTTGCTCGTGTCTTTAACCCCGGGAACATTGATCCACACAAACATGCCTCCAGTTGGCTCATTCCATTCAGCCAGACCTAAAAACGGATTACCAGATTATCACAAGTCGAGGTAAACCAATCAAACATTTAAGCATTAATTTAAAGGTACTGTGTATGCTTTCAGACGCTAGACCATTTGAAGTGTATTGTGGAGAAATGAGGAGCGGAGTATCCCGACATGCACTTCGGTAGGAGGAGAACAAAATGACGTCAGAGGCACTCGTGCCCCTGATACGTGCACACCGAAGTGAACGGTTTAGAATCTAAGTATAGTGTAGGCGGTACAACAGATGAAAGGGCCGGGAGATCAATTTTAAACATTAATTGTTGTGAGCAGATGTCAATCAAACAGTATGGTAAAACTTTAAACAATTGCTAGCAGTTACAATCCAAACACCGCTATCACAAACTATCCAAGCAGCTTATAGCGCTCTGTAAATGTTCCTGCATCAAATCGTTAGCCTGCCTCTTCTAGTGATGAATCTAAGCTTTATACAAAAACACCACGTCTAGGAGTTATTCACCATATCTAAAATATCTTATGATGGGTTATGCTGGCAGATGGTTTCTTCTCAAATATTCGGTAATTAACGTATTGCAGTACAACATATATGATTGGGCTCCTTATATTTCAATTTCCCATCAGTATCAGTCTGATGAAGCATACTGTCAACAGCTGGCTGGTGTGTGGTAAATGTTTTTTAGGTGCCAACCGTATTCTGCTGACAATCCCCTTGTAAAGCGTTCGATCTATATTCGTCTACAAGAACGTATGATCTCTTCACACATTCACTCTATCAATATAGTGGCTGGAATCATTCCTGTACAATCTGTTACATTCTATCTCTTTCCTGTAATACCTTTTAAATGTTTTGTTGCTGCGGCTATCATTTTTTCCTTCTGACTCATGTAGAAATTTCGAACGCTGAAAATAGATAAACAGAAATGAGAATGTTTGATTATACATTACAGCCATTTATAATAGTCAAACGCAACTCAAATGTCCTTACTACTGAAGATTAATCGTGTGTGTGTCACTAAATAAACCAATATAGCCTTCAGGGTAAAACTGCCTACCATGTATTTGCTAGGTAATTAACAAGTGATTAACCATGAAGGGTAATAAATCGAGTGACACAGGATATCTACCTGACCATAATTTCAAATATATTAAATGCATCCACCCCTCTTGTACAGCTTCAGTTGTATATACTATAGTATACAGTGTTCACAAAATGATATATCTAATAATGTAACACCAATGTTGCATGCTAAACCAAGATGTAAACTGATCAGCTTAATTTGGCAAAATCACCCCTATGTGGTTATCTATCACCCCTTACTGGAACCACAAATATATGACAACAGTTCCCAATGCTCATACAAGAGATTCGAGCAAAATGGTTGTGCAATGTGACGGTGGGGACAGCGAAGACAGTTGGGTGTGGCAGGCACACTATGATTGACATGCGTGTGGCAGTGCATATAACTAACTAAAGTAGTTTAATACTTGCTTAGTCACGTGGTCCATAAATCCTGCATGACCAATATCTTTTAGCAGCTCTAATATTAAAATCTGAAAATCAGAACAAACATTTCTGAAACATAAATATAGCTCAATACATTATTCATCGATGTAAACCAGACGAGTTGCATTTTAATGAGTACATGAGCAAGCGCAGAGTATTGTGATGCATATATATCTACATGACAATATTAAAATTTCAGCTAATATAATGGCAATGCCGCCGATTCATCTAACAGATGTGTGGGCCAGCCTATTTAGAATTTTGTCTCTTTAGCATATCTTCATGGTATTATTAGAAATGACATTAGTTTTAAGCAAGTTTGGTTGAATGTTTTTTAAGCTGCGCTAATACGATGTTACGCCGCACAGTGCTGCGTGTGACGTACCTGTGCTAAGGCACTGGTATGCAGTAGCGACACCTGAATATGATACTCAATCCTCTGCATCAAAGGTTTTGGACCAGTCATGAATCCAACTCGTAACCTAACAGATAGTAAGAAACGACGTGGATGCTCTTAAAATCCAGCTTACAGTACAAGACAGGAAAATGGATGATGTGGATCATGTGCGATTATAAAACTTAAGGATGTCGGAACTGCAATTATTATAACCTAATAAATGACCACAACATGTCTTAACAGCAAAATACACATGCAATCAGCCACCAGCTGTACACATCAATCACCTAGTTATATATACAATGACAGTCAACATTGGCATGCAGATGCTTGCATTTAAAAACTGCTCCTCTGGGAATTCAATCGAATCAAGTTTGTCAGATGCAATTAATGGACAGTATACACAGCGCCACCCACAGTCACAAATCATTAATGATTGTAGCACACTATGCACATACCCGGCTGAGAGGACTTTGGAGAACGAGTCGAACCTCATAACTCTACCATCTACGTCCATCGACAAGAAACTCGGTGACGGCTTCTATTTGCATAGAGAACAGCCACGATAAACGCTCAAGCATGACAGCCATGTAAAACAACGTATCACTTCATTATACTTATATGATTATAGTTTAATTACATGGCATACACAAACTCACTGATTTTCCAGCTTGATGATGTCAAAAGCAATCAGTCAATATAATGAGTCAATGTATCAAACGTAATCATGTGCAATGTTGATGTCCGCATGTTCACATATGCAGGCCCGTAGCCAGCTTTATATTGGGGGGGTTCGTTTTTCAATGTTGCAATTTGCTCGGCAGGGGATGTACAGGATTTGTACCAGGGGGGGTCTAACCGTAACCCAAAGTTGTGAGCACGCGAAGGGAGGGAAATTTTTAAAATTACACCCCCTCAGATGCGTTTTCTGCGCGAGCAAGGAAGGGTCCGGACTCCCTGGACCCCCCCTGTACACGCCCCTGCTCGGGCGCAAAGCGACCAGGCGAGGGAGCCAAGCGACCGAGCGGGGGGAGGGTGTGGGAAGGGGTGTTCACTGTTCAGGCCAAACAAAAAAATAGGTGTGTTTCCGGTCGACCGACCGTCCCTAGATTATTAGGGCCGACCCTAAACTTTTTTTTAAATTTGAAATCTGACAGACAAAACTTGAGATTTTTTACTACAAACACGTTCTGTACTTGCTTACTAACTTATCCCTACCTATACACCACTTTATAGCATGCATCAGAGGGATATTAGGAACCGAAGAATAAAAAAAATATTTCAACAAAAAAAATGCCTACCTACCTACCCTACTTTTGTTTTCGATGCAATAGGAAACACACCTATTTTTTTGTTTGGCCTGAACAGTGAACACCCCTTCCCACACCCTCCCCCCGCTCGGTCGCTTGGCTCCCTCGCCTGGTCGCTTCGCGCTCGAGCAGGGGCGTGTACAGGGGGGGTCCAGGGAGTCCGGACCCTTCCTTGCTCGCGCAGAAAACGCATCTGAGGGGGTGTAATTTTAAAAATTTCCCCC